>NW_008590116.1:0-25776 GCF_000691845.1 Merops nubicus
GTGCAAAACTCAACACTTGCCCTTATTTCAGATAACAACCAAAAGTGATTTGGTAGTACAATGACAGCTGCTAATTTAAAATGCACCAGCTGGGCACGCAAGTACAGTCACCATGTGTTTGGGTTAGACTTCTCAAAAATTTGGAAAACTGAAGTGCTTATCAGCCTTGAAGAAGTCAACTCATGAGTTGTCTCAATATCAGCTTTTTTCAGTATTTTCAACAGCAGCATTGAAAAGATATCCTTTTAACAGCAGAAGAGAAGACCTATCTCTTTCTGCATTCATGACATCATCCATTGCCTCAGAATTGCTTCTCCACTACATGATCAGCGGAAGCCATACAGCTACCACGTCAACAGACGCATTTCATTCTTAACTCATCCCAGCAAAGGTTATGTGAACTGCCTGTGAAGATCTCTTCAACAAAAAAGGTTCTTTCTGGTAATGCATAAAGTTCTCTGTCCGTATATACAAAAAAAACCTGGTAATACCTGTGGATTGCCAGCTGATGAAAATGGGCAACAGAGCCAGAAATATGGTTAGCTGTTTACCATAACCCAGTGATTTAAAATTAAATACTACCTATATTCCATTCTATAATGATAAATAGCTGTACAGGTAGCAAACACCTGCCTTGTGTTGAGTGCCAAGGAAGCACACGCAATCCACATCTTCCAAATCCACGACAGTGTGAGGAGAAAGTCTTCTCAAACGCTCCCCTCTGTACCTGTGAACTTTGCAACATAATTCTCTAGGCTCTGGGTCCTGCAACAGCGCTAGAGTGTTAACAGCTCACATAAAGGTAATGTTACTCTCTACATCTACAATTCTCTGTCTGTCAAAGGAACTTAACGGCACATCAATGTCATTTTCCAGAATATGTGTCTTGTTTTGTTCCCTGTCTACTAGACTGCTATTAATTTTTGGCAAGAAGGGAAAAATCAATACCTTTTACAGGGATAAGAATACAGTTAAAATATTAGACTCCAAATTCTAGCAGAAACACTTGTTCATAATATCAACTACTGAAGAGAAATGGAATTCCCAAAAAGCTAAGCAAAGTATATGCAATGAAAAAATTTCATTTATGCTTCATGTGATTGTAACAGTATGGTGTAAATGGCAAGTGTATTTTGAGTCACATTCATCTAAAACACTTCTATACAGATCATTGTAGTAGCAGTTCAAAAACCCACAGAAGTATGTGTTGGATTTCAGGCACATGCCAAAATCCTACCCAAATCAGAGATAAAAGGACTCTGTTGCTTTGGTAACCCAGGCAGTGTGATAAACTAATGGCTACTGATTTGAGTCACCTATCTTAGCATGTCTCCAAGAACTTTACAAGTCCCAAGTACACTATCAGAGGATTGAAGAGGTTTTTTCTTTCTGCCACAACCTACAGCACCACCATTCAGTTCAAATTTCTACCTGGCATCTACAGCTGGGGCCAAGCTAAACTGCTGTTTGCAACTCAGGCTGTAACACCAACTATTCAAAGAGAGTTGCAGCTTTTTACCTGTAGGAGCAACACAGCTTTTGACATTATCACTTTTCCCTTGTTTCTGTAGTACTTAGCACTCCCCCTGGTCTTTAGATCCTTTTGCACAATTTTTATGGGGGGAATAAAAAATGAAAAAGCAGCTCCCTTACATGACAGGGGGGGACAGCTGAGGTCCAGAAGTGTTCTGCTGACAGACCACAACATGGTCACTTACAGCAGAGACAGGATATTTTTCACAACTTTAAAATTTGTTTGTTGGTCTAAAATGTACTACTACTCTCAGATTCAAAAGGAATAGCCTATATCAATTCCTCTTCTTAGACTATGCTCTGAGAACAATTGAAGCTACAAAAGATATTTTATTTTGATTAATAAGGTGGCAGAAGGGAGTAATATCAATGCCCCAGTAGGTAAATGGAAAAAAATAACAAACCCTCCTCCCAAAATCAGTCCGCAGATTTAAATTAGGACCTTGATAAAACTGCACAGGCATGTTCCACCACACTACTCTCTGGCTTGTTATTTCTCTTTGTTTTGCATTTTTGCAGTGGTTGAATTTTATGGTATGGATGACCGCAGTTGTTCTGTCACTTCTTTTGATGCATTAGAACATATTCAGGCTTGAGAAACTTGCAAAATAATGTACACACACAAATCCCAATCTTCCCCGTTTCACTTGTAACTGCTGATCCCCATCAGTGAAAAAATGCCACTTGGGATCACATGCCGGTGAAAGAGATGCAGAAGTATGGAAGATAACACTATCTTAACACTTTGAAGTTGTCTGTTGGAGACATCTCTACACTGTTTAATCTAGAATGTTTCAGCAAGACTGACTATTCTCCTGCTACCTCTATCACTGACAGTACAGGCTTGGCCATCTCTGAACGTGTATTTAGTGTGGGCACCTCAGAGTGAACCACTGCCAGTAGCAGGGCATAAGTCAACTCTGTTTTGGGTTGGGGCTTTTTTTTGTGGTAGGCTTTGGTTTTGTTTTGTTTGGTGTGTATGATAATTTTTACAGCTAGCAAGTTTAAGTCATAAACGGACTAAAATAGTGCTTCTTAATATGGTTTGTTCATTTACAGAACTAAAGGGCATCATAGATTACAAAGCAGGCAAGCTCCCTGCATTTGGACAATGAAGGTTTAGTTATGAAGTATATTACTGTCCCGTTTGTTTTGAATCTATACATTTCTCGTCTGAAAGCTACAGGCAATTCCTTGCCCAGAGTTTGCATAGTTACGCAAACAACTACTAAAGGATACTTAAGAGTAATTCTAATTCAAATTTCCAGTAGAGAAAAGGAAATAATTCTATGGCGGGCACTGTTGTAAGTTAAACAGAAGCTACATGAATAATCTCTTTCATGAAACACTCATTCCAATTTATTAGAAAACCTCCAAATGTTTCTGAAAATGTTTATTATTTCAAATTAGTCACATTTGACAATTGTTTCATTGATCTTTGCCCCTCGAAGGTTTAAAATTTGCGAGTTTAACACTGATATTAAAAAAAAAGGATTAAAAACCTCTGTATAGCCCTTCATAAACTCACATATTGCTTATTTCTTCTTTTCTTGATACATTTGCATACATAAATTAATTTCACTGCTTGCAGAAAGAATAGATTATTTTCTTGTTTTTCTTGGTCCTTTGAATTTAAATTGCCTAGCAATCTGACAATTACATTTAATAGAGATTTGTTGCTCTCTGGGATTTCAGTGGAGGTTTTGTGTGTCAGTAAGAATCCATTATTTAGACTGCCACAAGCCATACGTCATCTGCAGATGAGTGTATTACCCAACCCATGTACAGCTAGAGTGACTACACTAAATCAATATTGCTTATTTATATATTACTTCTATAAAATATATCCCTTGGAGAAATCTAGAAAAATTTGATTTTGTTAAACCAAAACTGAAACACGCTAACTTTGAATTCAGAAAGGAAAAATTTCAGCAACAACTACCGTTCAATAGAAGGTGGGGGGAAGTCTTGAAATGTGTGTATTTCTATAAACCATTTTCTTTTGGCTTCTTTTTGCGAGTTGGTTGGTTGGTTGTTTTTTAACTATAAAAGAGTTAAAATATATTATAACTATAGCACTTCAGCCTGGAAGCGTGATTTTTTTTTTTTTTTTAAATCAATGAAAAAATAACCAGGATGAAGAACTCAATTTCAGAGAAATTCCAAAGCAGAAGCTACATAATGTGAAGTCTTCTAAAATTCCAGCCTGACTGATGACAGCTGTGTGTGATATTGTTAAATAACCCTAAATATATAAAAGGAGAAATTTTCTGGCAAATTGCTCAAGAGCATCTTTAGCTCTATGAAGAAAGGTGTACAGATTTGTAAAACAGTTTTACTTATTAACATGATTCAGTAATTGCAAAGAGGAAAACAAACACATGGGGTTCAGAGAAAAGTTTTATCTAAGAGGAGAAAACAAAGGTATAACATGTCTGCACTAATAAACTGTGTAGAAATCAATTTAGGCACATAAAGGTATGTAGCTAGTGCTACTCTAGATGACACATTGTATCTTTTGGGTTTCAGCCACAGCTCCAGAAGCCCATGGGTGTGCATCCTATTTGCAAGTCCCATGTAGCTATCCTAGATGATACAGAGCTTTCAAAATGGCAACACACATCTATGTGTAAGTAAGGTACCTGGGACCACCTATTTCTATCTATACTTCTTATCAGGTGCATCTTTAGATACTGGAATTGCACCTGAAATACAAAAAGATCCGGGACTGGGTGATTAATTTATTTATTGTTTAAATTTATCTAAATGTTCACCTTCATTTGTCAAGCTCGCACAAGACCATAAATAAATACACACAACTAGACAGAAATTCTGACATCAATTTTTTTCCAGAAGATTCTTCAGTTCTCAAGACAGCTTCCTAGACACAATGACTTCAGTTGGAAAGATGTACAGTGTCTCAAGAAATGCATTCAAACAGAGGTTTGTTCTGTTTCCTAACAAAGGTAGCTCTCAGGTGACTGAGTGACAGATAACAAAGCTGGTTACAAAGAAATATTCCATACCTTTTGTTCACTTGGGTCATACTAGCTGTCTCTACTGTGGCTGCATTATTCCCTGAGATCCACACCTCTAACTTCTACAAAATCTCCCTACTACTGCTGTAACTTGCATGGCACTGATGCTGCCTACCAGCACAATACAACAGCCCACTAGAAATCAGAATTTGACTACAGGTCACAGGACAGGCAGTTTTCAGACAATGCATAAAGCTGCTTAAGCCAAACACTCTCACAACAGATCATAGGTTGTGACTACAAGTCCCTTATTTGCAGTAATAATCACACAGTTCTGCAAAACCAGTAAAAAATGCCATAGTATCTGACAGCAGAAGTAGTTACAATGATTAATTAAAGGGCACTAGTTGAAGCATGAAAAATAACAACTACCTAGCAAAAAGTCCCATGCACTAGGCCTGATACCGAAGTGGGTTATTTATGTGTTAATTATAAAACATGGACTCTCAAAACATATAAGATGATAAGACAACATTTTGTGGTTAGTACAAGTACAGGCCATCTACCTTCTCAAGTATAAAATATCAGAATTATAGGAACAAAACGTGAAGAACAGTAAAGAAAAATAAAAGCTCCAATCAGGCATTATTACTAAGGTTTTGTCTACACAACAGAACTCAGGAAAATTAACCCAAATTAATTTAACTGGATTTGTCCATGCCCACTAAATTCCCCTGCAAACACTTTCATCCTTTTGTTTGAGCCAAACGAAATTAAGGCCACATCATGCCTTCAAAGCTAATTAAAGTAAAAAATGGAGAATGAGGGAAGCTATACTGAAGAATCCTCAGTCAACACACTAAACCCCCATGGGAATCAACAAAGAAGAGGTACTATGCAGTCAAAGAGCTGTTAAACTATTTTAAGTTCACTTCTAGGAATACTGCTGAAGTTCAGAGACCAACTGGAAATTACTTTAAAAATGCAACTACATTTCAATTTGCAGAAATGATATTTATTTAAAACATCTACTATTTGCTTATTTATTTGAAGCTGAAACTATTGATAAGGGACACCACTAAATCATCTTTTGAGGCGATTTATTGAAGAATTAGAGGTTATAACCTATTATTGATGGTTAAGATAAAAGAACATGAAAAGATCATGGTACTTAAAAGCTATTTCACACTCCCACTGAAGAAACAGTAGGGAAAGCCAGGAACAGTCAATAGCTTAAAATATCTGAGTCCCCATAACATGTTCTAAGACATCTACAGTCACTGATAACACCGATAACTACTACGAGGTTCTTTACTTGCACTCTACCATGGATGGCAGCCTAACAAAAAGGACAGCAGCAATCCTATGGCAGATGCACATGCAGGAGGATTAGCTCACCCGCACGATGTTCTGCTGGAACATTTTTACAACTGTATTTTTATGAAGCTTCAGAGGGTTTTCGTAACACTACTGTTCTTACTCAAGAACAATAACATTCTCAGAGGGGTGAAAATGTCATAGGTAAAGGAGATGTCCACAGAAGTAGGGGTCCAGAACTGAAATAAACTGACAAGCAGGAGACAGAGGCTTTCAGGTAAGGATCTTCTTCATCAGTATTTCTTCAGGATAAAACAACACGACTGCTATAATATTTTTTCCTTTCACACAAGTCAAGAGAGAAAAAGAATGACTATAAGGCAACCACTGTGTTTCCCTTACTTCAACTACAAGGACCCTCAGAGTGTGTTAACTGTATTCTGGCAGAAAGCAGCAGTGCAAGACATCAATGTAATGCCACTGACAAAATTGGAATTTCCCTAAAACAAAGACCTTCATTTCAAATCAAAGTCAAGTATCAATTATTGTTTTATCCGTGAGAATTATAAAGAAGCAGGCATCATTATTGTGTACTTTACTGGAAATATAACAGTTAGGGCTTCAAATATTAATCTGAGGAGTCTTATTAAATTCACAATTTCATTAAGTTAACATGCATCATTTCCACTAGAATATGTCTACAGAAGCAATATGAACACGCTAGATTTTTTTTCTCATTAAGAATTTTTTTCCTTATTCCTTCCGCTCATTTTCATAGTTTATAACTTTTTCCTGATGGTGAAAAAAAAATTGAATACATTCCTCCAAATGCCATTCTTCTTTCAAAAATGGTATGCTGGCCAAAACTCTAATCTTAACACAGTTTTCTCTCACAAAAACATTTATCTTATACTCTGCATGAATAAAAATTATTTTGTTACATAAAAGTAAATTTTACTTTGTTTACTTGGTTACATAAAAAGCAAAAAATCTGTTATCCAATAACCATTATTGAATATATAGAATGTGGAGTTTCATTATTTTTTTGTTTGTTTGTTTGCATTGCTTTAAATTAGAAGCATTTGGGCCTAGAAGCACCACAGAATTCATGCAGCCCCACAACCAACACCACAGAGACCAGCTTAACCACTTGCTATAGCTTACATTTTGAGTTATTTAGCCTCATATTTCTGCTTTGTAAATTCTAAAATTAATTGTCATAGCAACAGGAGTCTAAGTCTTCATTTACAATGCAGATAATCTTTTTGATCATGTTACTAATGCATAACCCTATAGCTTCTGATTTGCAATGTATCAAAGTTAACTTTTAAAGGGGGATGTGGGGAATGGAACAGAACACACAGGTGTGAGGGAGTGGCACGTGATGGTCAGGAAGCAGCTCAACCTCAACCTCTGCTTCATAGCAGGTTACTTCCTCCTATACTTTCATTCAAGAACAGATAGCTGCTGCTGAAAAGCTAGACTGCTAAGATTAGTTCTCCTGTTAAGGCTGCTTATTCTTGAGCTGAAAAGAGGTAACAGCTGATTAAAGCTACCTTTAAGCAAGTTTTTAATGACTTACTTACGACAGACTTTAAGCAAGAGTTCCTTGAGGTGTGTGTCAGAGAGGCGTTAAGCTGCTGGGTTTTGGTGAGGAAAATATCCCATTTTTGCCACAGTAGAAGGTATGAATAAGCAAAATTTTGTCCCCTGAGAAATCTGAAAAAAAAAAAAAAAAAAAAAAAAGTAGTATATAAATCATTGCACTTTATTCTATGCTATTTGAATAATAAGTGGCAAAAATCAACTTCAAATTTGACCTTAGGAGCCTAATGGATACTACACCCAATGCAGATAAATTACCATATACAATAACTTGCATTAAGATTACTTGAGCACAACCCAAACAATTAAGGGGGAAAAAAACCAAGCACTGTGGATGTAAAAATGGCTATCTCATGGGAAAATGGTATTTCACATTTAAATATTTCTCTAACAGTTCTCTTTCTTAACATTCATCAAATACACTTTTGGAAGTTTTTCTTCTCATCAGCTATCAAAATCTAAGGCAACAACATAGTGAAGAGTTATCCAAGCAAAGACTTGGGAGAGTCATCTTCTTTCATGGAAAAAGGGACAAACACTTGAAGAAAGAACACAACTTTGCTCCAAGGGATTAATTTATTTTTAAAAGAAACAGCATTTCCCTTTGCATATAATCTACTCTTGTCTCTTAAGTCCTGCTGCTTGCAAGTACATAATCCAATTACTATAACGTATTCTTTTAAAAGGCACTTGCAATCAGTTTTGCTATTTCTTTTTTTTTTTTTTTTTTAATCCATTCACAAAACTCATATGCTCATGTATGAGCCCAACTTTATCAAAATTAGGAATTAACACGTATCTGCCCAAACCCCTTCCCCACGGAAAAACATCTTTCTCATAATGCTTTTAAAACAGGCAGAAATAAAAGAAGGCCCACAATTTCTATGAATTTGTGATAATTATGGTATGAAAACAGAACACTATTTCTCATTATTTCCTAGAATACATACGGAAATAAGGAAAGCTCAGTAGATAACAGTCCTTAGGAAAAAATTCCCATTTGTCTATGTAACAACTCAACTGTAACATGAACTGTTTGTGAGCTAATTTATCACACTTAATAAGATGCCTAGCTTTTTATTTTTCCTTAGCCATGATGCATTTTCATGCAAGAATCATACATCTGACCAAATCTTAAATTCTTTGTTGGAACTTACTTATGAATGTACCACATCACAGACATCCTCATATAGAAGTAGATTTTAGAGTTCAGAATAACATAAAAAGATGCAGACTCCATTTACCTATAGCTTTCATTTCTATCACTCTCACAGCACTTATAAAAACCCCAAACAACTGTAGCCTCATCAACTTACAGAAGTACCTTTTAATAGCTCTAACACTTTCAAGCATACTTCAACTGCAAGGGACACAACCATCAAGTGTGAATATGCCTCAGCATTTCCCTGTATAGCCTGTTAACAAACTGAAATATCTGCACTATAAAACTGCTATTATCTGTGGGGAAATAAGAAAAAGCTCTGTTATGCAGCCTTCAAAATCAGATGATGATGTTTTTGCTAAGGAGGCATAACTGCCTCGGACAGATCATAATGTACACACACACAGACAGACACAGACATACACGAGCTTCAAGAATAGATTTCGTTTTCCATGTTTTTGTTTGTTTGTTTGTTTTGTGTTTTCTGTTTTTTAATCTTTTTCACTGAACACTATCATTAACTTGGCAGGGTTCAAAAACTCAAGCTTATATATAAGTTGCAGTGAGAGTTATAACAGTTATTGTTACCCCTGCAAATAATTTCTTTGATAATTCTGTGAAATTAAGTTCTTCCTTACTCTTCCTTAGAAATGGCCTTTCACCTAACCAGCACATGGGAGATTACACTCATTATATGTGTAGGAATCAAACACTAAGGCTAACTTCAGATCTTAAGAACAAGGTCTTACTTACTGTTACATTGCTCAATAGTTCTTTGCAAAGATTTCATTTAGTTCAAGAAACATATGAAGGAAAGGCTGTCTCTAATAATGAGGAAGTAGCAATATTTAAGAAATAATAATAAGAACACCTGAAGATGTTTTTATGTTAAAAATGACCACTATGAGTACATAGGCCCTCTTAAAGAGAAATTACAAGCATTGAAGAAATTATTATTATTTTTACAGAGAAGTGGCTCTGCCATATTCTGCAAATGTTTGTGTTAATCTGTGGGGGAAGGGTACAAAATCTGACACACAGCATCTGCCTATAGCTCATCTACAGAAGATTTATGACCAGCTAATGTTTCTTGTTCTTGCAGACACCTTTGACAGCTATGTTATTCTCCAGAGTAAAGCATTACTTTGATGATCTAACTTTTTAATGACCAGTTCTTGAGCACAGTCTGACGTGCTAGCACTAAGGGATTTCCTTTTTGTACTGAACCTTCATCACTTGAAATCTCTTTGTAATCACTGCATGAGAAACATCTATTGCCTAAGTCTCTATCGTCTGTCAAGTTACTGATGAAAGAAAAGATTTATCCTGTAGCTAGAAAAATTCTTATTTCCCCTGACCAGTGGTTCTTCCATGTGTGAAATGGAACATATTTCTCCTCTCTTTGGCTTATGCTAGTTTGACTTGGAAAATACATACAGAGGATTGAGCTGTCCTTGTTGATAGAATTCTCCAAGCATCCTCTATCTTCCTGTACACAAAAATTAGAGGAATGCTCAAATGTTTAATTGTATGTCAAGTGTATAGTCAACACATTGAGAATTCAGTATAGTCTTTCCAAATGGAGTCTTCAGAATATTCATGCCTAGAGGTGGACAATTCAGCTACTATTTCAGACACAAGGCTCGACTGTGTGTACTCATTGTTCCTCCTATCAAGGCAAAAATAATGGCAATTTTTCCATAGTCCCCTTAAAAATACTGATCCCACCAATTGGTTCATCCCACAGGTTCAGTGACAGACCAATGGGAAAGTTCCCTTTCTTACAAGTACCCTAAAATTAATGGCAGAATTGAACTTCTGAGATTCATATTACAAACAAAAAGCAAGTCTTTGTAAGTCTTTAGATGCACCTAATGTAGAAAGAATAACAAATTGCCAGCTTGCCATATAATGTGCTGGAGGTGAACAGTAAACACATCAGCTCAGTGTATACAGCAGCTAAATAAGCTACAGCAGGAAAGAGATCACACAGACACATTATGTAGCAAAACAGTACTGGTAATTTCCCCCTACCTGGTGTCTCCCATTCTCATTTCTGTGAAACATGAAGTTCCTCAATTATTGCCTTTAGTCTGGAAAACTAAACTAAGAATAGAAGGCTTAATTCCTTTTCCTACTAAAAAATATCCTTTAATGTAATCTCAAAGATTTTTAGAGCAACTAGAGATACAAGGAGAAAATAAAGATATGAGACGTAGAATCTGGAGTGATTCATTTCGCAGCATTTTGAAGATGCATAATTTAAGTATAGCACCTGTGTGCTTCACTTAAACTACGTAAGGGACAGTCTCTGAAGAACTCATCAGGAAAACTGAAAACCACACATCAGACAAATCTAGAGAAAAAGCATTCTTCTCCTCCCATTTGAATAGTACAGAATAATATATCATCGATGCAGTATTAGAGGCAGTTAAACAACTCAATAGCTATGCTGGCAACTGAGCAGTCACAGCCTGTCATGTAGCTGATCAGAACCCGAATCTTGAACTCTTCCTCAGCTCAGGGTGTCGAGCTGTAGGACAGTGAAGGTCATGCCTTACATTTTATACTGAGAAGGAATTAAAATATGACTATAATCAATTATAATGGATACTAATCTTTTTTACGTACTCAGAAGACATTCCTACACTACAACAGGATTCATGCATGATTCCTATAAATAACATTCAAGAGGGGGAGGATCTCTCTAAGACCATCAATCACATGCAGCTACAGTTGCACTGAATGAAAAACGTACCTCATGGTATAAATTAATTTGTTTGGAGCACTGCTGTAAATGACAAAATCTATTCAGGGCTGACTTACAAATCAGTACCTACAGAAGGTGGATTTGCAATGCTATCTCCAACAGCAAACTACTAGCAGATGCAAAGCTTCAGATGGTTTAACTCTGGTCATTTTTTTCAGCTAGAAGTGCTGTTGAGGAACTAGTCTTGCCAGAAGGAGGGAATGGAGTCCCTTATTGCCAGGCCATGTCATACAGTACAACTGGATTTTCTTCCATGCCACTGATTTCAATACGATTTGTTCTAAAACTCACTGAAACCTATCCAACTGGTCTTCGGTAGCCCCTGAGGATATTAGAAGTATTAGTCCAGTTCATATGAGAAACATATATTAATTTATATGCTGCTGTGAAATATGAGTATAGAAATTACTAGACAAGACAAGACATATGCCAAATATATTTTTTCAAAACTTGGCAGAGACCTCTCACACTCCACTTAGAGGTATACTAGTGGGGACAACAGGAAGAGGTAAGACCAATTTTCTTAAGTGAAATAACAAAATGGGAAGCTTGGTCATTTGTGCTTTTGTCCTGGCTTATTAAAGATTTAAATTTTTGTTTCATCAAATGACAAAACATAGCATGCAGTTCTTTTTAAAGAAGAAAGAGAAAAGTAGTAGTGTACTATTATAATTCTCTGCAGCTTTTTTAGAATCTGGCGGGTTTTTGTTTGTTTGTTTGTTTGTTTGTTTTGTTTGTTTGGTTGGGTTTTTTTGTGTTGCAATCCCTTTTAAGACTTAGGCTTATACTTATTAGCAAACTATAAATTTCACTTCATTTTCAAGCAAAACATCTAGTGTAAAATTATCTAGTATTAAGAATGACTGTTCATCAAAACTTAAACAAAACATAAGATGCCCCAAAGAGCAGGAAAATCCCTCTTTTATTTAGTCAAATCAAATTTGGTAACATTCTGTAAGTTTTCTCTCACTGCAAATAAGCTGTAGCTACCTCTACAGTCATAAAGAACTGATAATCAATATGAATTTATCATTTTTCCTGTAATTAAAGCAATTTTTATTTTTTTTAAATTAACAGGACATACTCAGGGTCCATGAGGAGAACTGGAAGCTGATCAATCAAGGGAAGTGTTATAAGAAATTATGCAGAAGAACTGTATACCAAAAATAGACTTGGCAACTAGTAGATATACGAAGTTTGATGTTAAAATAGAGCAGCCTGATTTTTGAGCACTTTTGAACAGTTCTGACCAACTTCAGCAGCACTATTGGATATTCAACATCTTTAAGAAGTAAGCCATTAGTTCTAATTGCTACTGTTGTCATCATCTATTATTACACTCTATGCAAAGAAGGACACAGTTGGAGTTAAATATCAATGTGTGAAACAGAAAACTTAAGAAAGCCAAAAAAAAAAAAGAAAAAATTGCTATTGATTGCAAAATAAGCCTGGGGGTGTGGAAATAAAACCCGTCACCAACATTGCAACCCTACATGTATTGTAGAGCTTTCTGCCAGCTTTAGCACATAAATATCTTTCAGTTCAATCTTCTGCAGAAGAAATTATTTATACATTCTTTAAACATCTCAAACGCATGGATTTCAGGAATACCTGTATTTTTCTGTTTTTTATAACAAAAAAGCTCTGGAAAGTAGGCAGATTCATTAGAAAAAAAAAAAAAAAAATCCTTGAAGCTATCCTAAGTGACACTTCTCTTCTACATGTTTAGAGCTTTTGTCTTTTTTTTACTCTGAATTTAAATGCATAGCAAAGCTATTTTTAAGTTGTTGGTGATTACCTTTATAAACAATTTATCATTACTTTGGGCAATACACACTGCCTATTTATTAGAAATCTTTCAAAGGACTATTGTAGAAAATTGCTCTGCCTGACTAGCTGGTCTGCGTATTAGCCAGAAAAGCATGGAATAAAGAATGAACCCTGTTACTGTTGGTTCAAAATAAAAAGTTGTGGAGGTGGAGCAGGAATTATTTCAATTAGGTTCTGTAATTTCAGTTAGGTGTGATATGAAATACATATGGCTGGGGAAAAGGGAAGGAAAGACAGAAAACCTATTATTTCATGCAGGGATTTGGTCCTGCAACAACACATCAATAGCATTTAGTAGGACAGATGTTTAATAGACAACCAAAACTACAGATCACATACAAGGAAAAAAAAAGCTACTAAAAAAACCCTAATAATTTGCTTGAAACCTTGTCCTTTCATCACTTGCAAAGAAGTAACTAAATAAGCTGATCAAAATGGTGGCTTCGGGAGCAATCAACAACAGTGCAAGAAGCAAAGAAACAGGATTACTCTCATTTCCCTTTTCACTTTTGCAGAAATCTTTGAAAAATTACAGTTCTATTGCTCATGTCAGTCACCTTCCACTAATCAGCTGGTTTGCCAGACAGTGAATATGTGCAATATTTTCTCCTCTGAGTCAGCTTTTCTCTTATCTACAAATGTTTTGTAAAAGCCTCTTGCTTTTCAGTTTGCTGAATCAGCAGTATTCTCCATTTCATGACAGAATGAATGAGCTAATTTTTTGGACCTGCAGATAGTAGCCACTGAAAAACAAAGCATCTACAGGGAGTTGATAATACTTTAAAATGTAAAAAGGTACAAGTTTAACTTGATCTGGTTGACAATAATCTTTTTTTTCAAGCACTAGCATCAAAGTAAAAGTGGTGGTGTCAGGAAAAGAAGGTGGTCACTACTATCAACTAGTCAGATATTTAAACTTGGATCTGAACTGAGCACATGTCACCAGTATCTGTGTTTTAATTAACACAGAAATTGATTATATGTTACATGTGTCCTGGTTTGAGGTAAAATAGAGCTGGTTCTGCTTAATGATTTTACTTTTTAGCTAAAGCTCTTGTAATTAACTGCTCTGTCTGAAGTTGGCAGTGTTTTCATAAACTGCTGTCTGTTTTTACCTTTTCATAATCTGTCTGGTTTCAACAGTGATAAGACTTCATGTTTAGAGTTGCTGCCAGGGATTAGTAAGCAGACCAAGGCCACTGCTAAGCTTCTATCCCACACAGAGGGGGGCAGAGAGCACCCCACACCTGCAGGGAGGAGCAGGCAGAATAACTGACCCCAAGATTCACCAGTGGGATGTTCCATCCCACAGCTGGCATAACCAGTAAGAGCTGAAGGACAAGAAGGGGCAAGGCCTTCTGCCACCCCTTCCTGTGCTCTCTTCTGTCTTCTGCTGCTGGACGGGCTGCTTCTGCTGCAGTGGATGGCATCCGAGGAGGACTTCATCCATACTGCCTTTGATCCCGAGCCCTGCGTTTCTGAACTGAGTTCCAGAATCCATCTGCTGAACACAGTCTGTAGCTGAGTCCAGCCTGGGACCCTTCCCTGGGGGCTGCTCCCCAGCCGGGGGTGACGGTGACGTATTGCCATCGGGGGGAGTTGGGTTCGGTACTAACTGTGTATATATTGGTACATAGTCTATTTTATTATCATTATTACTATTATTATTACCAGTAGTATTAAAGCTCTCTTCTCTTCTTTCAATAAGCCTCTCTCCCTTATTCCCTTTCTCTTACACTTTAGAGGGGAGAGGGAGCAACATGCAACATAATATATGCAACTCAAACGACACAGCAGCTATTTTCTCATGTATAACATCAATGCGTTCTATGATGATGGTGTTTTGCCAATGACCAGGCCCAACAAAAATGATAACACCAGCAGGGAGATGAACCAATACACAGACTGTATTGTAGACAGAAACGTTACTATGAGTGACCGCCGGGGGTACAAACCGGTCAACAAGCTCATACTTGATCGCCGCCACCCCCAATGACACCAACTCGGCCCACAACAGGGGGTACAAACAGTGATCCAAGGTTGCCCATAGTTGGCATGGGAAACAGCCAGACCAGCCAGTTAAACATATAAGAGAAAGGTGACCACATAGCGACTCTCACCCAATCGACCCGCGTTTGCAAAGGCCTAAACAGACCAAGGCCCAGCTCCAGTGAGAGTCAGGAGGTCTGCCCTGAACCAGGAAGCTCTGTGGAGTGCACTCCACAGACAGACACTCCTGACTCCCTGCAAGTGGTCCCAGCTTTTAGCCCCAAGCAGACACCTGACCTTTGTCAACTCAGTGCGGGACCCCTGGGGCTCATTTCCCTTCTGGCTCTCCCTGCAGGGCCGGCCGCACCCTGGGGGGAAGCTATCAGGCAAACTCACCACCTCTGTATGAAGGGCTGTGGGAACCACCCATATGTCAACCTTAATTCGGGGGCTCGGGGTTCAAACCCCAGCATTTCAGATGGTTATCTCTAAAGACCAGAAGCTTTAACTAAAAGGAAGATAAAACACCACTTTCACAAACAGATTTCATCCAAAAGAGATTTGGTTGCAAAGAATTTCTTAGACAACTTCAGTCCTGAATCTGACCTGTGATTTTTTACACAGCTTATGTGATTGAATATCTAGTTCCTACATACAAATCCACATATGCTTGATTAAATTAGACTGTCAGTTTCCCAAAATAAAGCCATAGACAAAAGGTCCCAAATTGTGTAAACAACCTCCAGAAGGAGATTGAAAAATCTGGCTTTGTATTTTCTCTGTAATTTAAATGATAGAATTAAAAGCACTGACTGGCGTGCCCCCAAAAAGAAAGACATTCAGGGAATTCGTGTTATAATTGCCATTACTAATTACAGATAAGCAGTAAACTTTACCATAATACTTTACCTCTTGAAAGTCGGCCACTTTACAGAATGTCACCCCTCAAGGCTGACCTTGGAATTCTTGCTGCTCTCTCAGGCCTTCTCCAAACCACTATGAGAATTTACCAAGTAAGAGATTTCTTCCCATTGCTCTCTGTTCTTTCAGTGAACTAACCTAGCCATTGAACACTACTGAGGTGAAGACATGCACCTGTGGAAGGAAAGACTTCGGCAAGAGCTTTTTTTTCCCCATATGGAGACAAAAAGTTAAGAACTAGCATAGCTGAATAAAGTTCTTTATAAGACCACACCAGAAGCTCCACTCACAAGCATAAGCACATAAAGCAACATAGAGTCCTGTGACTCTCTGGACTTAAAAACAGCTCCAAAAATGTCAGAAACATGAGGCAGCTCTCAATGCTGCAAGTGCTAATCTCAGTTTTGTCTGGACCCACCTATTTACCTTTAGTTAATAACAACTCAAAAATACCAGAATGCTCTGAAGCATAGTTTTAACATCTCTGAATTCACAGCATCAGTAACACAATTCCACATGTAGAAAACTTATTTGGAATATTCTGCCAGGTCTGTAGGAAATTGTTCTGTGAGCAGCAGAAACAAGAAAGCCTCATTTTCTTTGGATTTCTGTCCTTTAATATCCTAAACTTCTGCAGCTACCAGCACACCCTACAGTTAGTCCAGAACCACATATGCACTACATAAAGACGAGACAACTGGACTCCTCTTGGGTGACATGTTCCTTGGTGATGCTTTAAGCATCACGAGAATCAGAAGGGTATTTAACAAATGGTCTTGTTCCACCAGAGTACATAATAATTCAGCAGATGCTTTCAGAATCGATGAAAAAAAAAATTAAAATTATGTCTTTAATCTTCTTTGTCTATTAAAATCTTTGATTACAGCCACTGAAAAGAGAGCAAATCTTTCTTAATTTCTGCATAAAGGGAAAGATAATTCCCTCACAAGACAAAATGGCTCACCCTAAAATTTTATCAAATTATTCGTGCAACTTTTCAACTAAGATATTTAATTACATCCTTTAATCTCTGCCCATTGAAAAAGACAAGTAATACATTTGTTAGTTTATTACACCAGCAGTGCACAATTCAATTTTATGATATAGCAACAATAAATAGCTTAAGAACACAAGTGAAACAGCCAAATCTCAAGAGCCTTCAGTGAAACAATATATGAAAAATAAATACACTCAGTACACACTTCGCAAAGGATGTGGACTCAGTTCCTAATTTAGTGAAATCTAACCAGGAAATAAATGTCTTAAACTTAACCACAATGCGTTTGACCCTTTTCAGTCTTGAAAATTTGTCAAACATTATTCCAGCTTATAAGAGCATTAGAAATCCTCTAGTCCTCCATAAAGCATTAACTGCTCTATGAAGAACTTTTTTAGAATCTTACTGGTCTAATGTACACAGAAACTTACTTCAGTGACTCAAAAGGATTTTACTCTCTCTGGATAAAGTTTCCAAAGATTTTTAATAACCACATGAAACCAACAGTGTCAGCTTTTCATGCTTGAAATATACAGAAGTAGTTCAAGAAGAAATGTGAAAGGAAAAGAGGTGAATTAGTTAGAAAAGAGTTACTCCTTGTCTCTCCTATCAACATATCAACCTGCTCCTTCCTTTTTTAGCTATGCAAGCAGTACCAACTACTCTATCCATATGCTTTTGGTCTTGATACACATTAGTAAATCTGAGAGATCATGTATGGATAGGTTTTGTCCGATTTTACTGAAATTCTTATGCTGGGCTATAGTTTGGTTCTTCAATGCCAAAAATATATTACTCAGCTCATGCAGCATCTAGAACAGATATTTATTTTGAACTGGCCTGATTTAAAATATTTTGTGTGTTAGAAGCTTGGAGTTTCTAATCACCTTATCTAAAATAGTAATAATTCAATAGAGACAAAGTTCATATTTTTATTGTGTAGCCACTGTCTACTAATTTAGTCTGTGGACACTACACTAACATGCACATCATATTATTAACAGTAAAAACAATTGAATAGAAATTCTCATGGACTCCATGCTAAATAATCATAAAAGGAGAGCTTAAGTCCTATAAAAGCCTTCAAACTGTGTGAGTTGTTTAAAATGTATCCTTCTACTGCCCTGTATTTCCATGTTACAATACATTCAAGGCCTTCTTAGATTAAGATGTATTTCTTTATTATGACAGACATTTGCTCTAAACTGAACCAGTCAGTATTTTTTTCTACAAAATACATCGCGATGATTAGACTGTCCAGTGAGAACACAGTTTTTTTTAAGTATACATTTAATCCTTTTTATGCAGGTCTTGAACTACCTACCTTGGAAAAACACAGGTTTACTGTGAAAAAGGAAACTAGGAGACAAAAAAAAAAAATCCTGGAATTCAGTGAGAACCTACCTTGGACAGAACTGAGTAAGACATATATTTTTGGATACACTGGTCTAAAAATCTGTGAGAAGTTACTGCCCTACAGGCATGGCTTCTTTATTGGTGAAAAACATGATTTATACAGTTCGTACAGAAGAGGATGAATCTCATTTCTCACTATGGAACAGGGCTTAAAAGTGTTTTACTCCTGGTAATTAGCAAAAGTATTTTGATTTCATGAGGACTAAGTAAACTAGTCTAGCTCACATTGATTATTAAAGAGCATAAAATAGAATGTTTGTGTTTTCTACATTTGAAAAAGCAAAGCTACATGTTTGGACTCACTATGTACCTCATACAATAACAATATTTTTGTTATAATGTAACAAAACTGCATCATAATAGTTATTAAAATAACCAATCCAACTAGCAATTAAATCTCAAAATGATGGAGCATTGACTGTAATTAAAACACACTTCTACTTTCACCCATGTTAAGCAGAGCAACTTCAGTATTCTAATACAGCACTTAGCCTTTATTAATTGTATCTTAATGAGGATTCCTAAGATGAATTTAATACTGAAATTCAAATGGACTACAATCAAATGGTACAAAGTCTTAGATTAGCCTAAAATTAACAGTAACTGTCTATTGAGAAATCCAAGAGTAAGCTGCCTGTAGTGACAGGTAATGTGTCCCAGTTATTTGCAAAATGAAACGTCCCTGCTCTATAAGCAGTCATCTTACTTCTTAAAGAATACTACCATAGCAATAGCCAAGAAGACAAACAAAATTAAATAACATTTCTGCCTTATTGCTCTGACTACAAGTTATATTAACTGCATCACAAAATAAAAATTGAGATTTTCTATTGTTAACCGCCCATTCATAACCAGAAGTTCTGGGACACTACTTACATCCTAAAGAAGGCACTTTCCTAAAAACTTGTAAGCAGTAGTTTGTTATGCTGTGGGTGATACTACCACCAGCTCAGAGGGAGATAGTAGACATCTGCTCATGTAAAACAAGCTAGGATTTATCAGATTCCTTTACAGAGGAGGAGCCCAGAGCAGGTATTGCAGGGAGGGTGTGGGAGTAGAAGACACTTGGGCATATCTACAATTCATAAAACCCTCATCAAAGTAGACATTGAGCTTAGCAGGAACTGAAGGGCTTACACAACAAAAGCTACAGATTCAAGACAGCAACACAAAAGCACCTGTGGCTTAAAGCTTCAGCCAAGCCAGGTTCCTGAAAAGGCCAAATTCTGCTCTCCTGAAGTTCTGCGTAGCGAGCTTGCTGTGTGCCTTCCTCAGTGCCCTAAGGAGCTTGAAACAGATGATTGAATTTCTTCCTTTTTCTTTACATCTGCAGGTTTCCTGGTCTAGTCTACTTTCCTACTCTTCTAGTCCTTGAAAAGCAAAATCTAACAAAATTATACTGTAGAATTAGATACTTCAGATGAATAGATGAGACATCAGATAGATTCAGTTTAGATTAGATATATAACAGCTAACAGCATATAGAGTGCTAACCAGTATTACCTTAAATTAAGGTTGGAGAAGATAAACCACATGAACCATGCCATGTTATGACTCCTGAGAGCCAAGTTTATTTTTTTTTCAATTAAATTAAGCATAAAATGTGTGAAGATTAGACTCTAGTTTGTCTTAATGCAGGCACTGCTTATCTCTGTGTAACCACTATTACTAGCAAGTGACTGGAATTGGCTGGAATAATTGCCCCAGATAAAATAATCACTTTTAAAAGATTAAAGAAGTCATTAACATGGATTGGCTTTGGCCCAGCAGAACACAGCAATGCAATTTGTTCAGTGCTGGTGATCTAGCAAGGACAAATAAAACTAGTCTGGCACCCGCGTAGAAAGACAAGGACTTGCGGATGCTCAGTGTGATGTCCAAAATCGCAAGGACTTCTGAAGTGACAATGGTTCCAGACAAAACATTTCTGTGCAACACTTGGATACAACTCCTTCTTCATGATCAAACTGGATACGTAGAAAATTCTCAGCAAGAGTCGCAAAGGCTTCACTAATATTATGCTTAATCCCCAACAGCTTAAATAAAATCTACTCCTACAGAGGAGGGTGGAGTTCTGAAAATAACTGCATCAGCTATGAAGAGAGCTAATTTGCTCAGCAATAGTTCAGAAGCCTTGATGTTTGGTATGTCAAGTCCCACTTCTGTAAGGGAGGCAAAGAATCCATATTCAAGAAGAGACCTTTAGTAGCCTGAGACAAGAACAAAAACCAACATACAGGATCTGGAAACAAATCATGCTTGAAATTAGGAATGAAAGATTTGTGAATTCTAACTTTGCTTCCTTGCTTGACTTCATCCACACGCATTCCAGTCTGTTTACATGTATTTGATATGAAGTTTGCTTGTACAGAAGCTTTGTCATCTCTCTTTTCCTGGACTGCATGAAAATCTTACTACTCAGAATCTGTGTGGACAGAAAGAACATTCTTCAGTATGGAGCTACTACCCAGGTCTGCACATAAGTTCTTACTCAAGCCCCTGGAAAGTATCGAAAAATATTATTTTCTCTTGAAACCTGATCAGATAATATTTAGATAATCACAACTCAAGAAGAAAAGGAAACAGAACTGAAAAAAATATTTTCAGGTCCCCAGATCAATAGAGTATGTTCAACAAACTTCACAACTGTTAGATGCAGAAATCCAGCTCTTTCTGAATGTCTGTTGACTTCATAGAACAACGCAGCAGAGAAACAAGCCTGTGTATGCCAAAGCCCAAGTGAGCACAATGCTAACAGCAGAATGAACAACCAGTCCGTTCAGCTGTTATACTTAGGACAGAAAAAGGAAGCCAGTACTGGTCAAGGATACCTTGAGAGATCACTTCAAGCATTTACAGTAGCTGTTGCTCTTGGCTAAAAAGGTTGGCTTACAAGCAGTCCTTTTTTATAATATGTGAATCACAGAACAGTCTATGGGTTGGCAACAAAGAAAATAAGCTGTAAGAGAGAGAACTATTGTCATGAGGAATGGGGACAAAGGCAATGCACCTACAGCAAAAAATGGGTTTCATTAGACCCCGCTGCTGTTGCAAAAATTTGTTCACAGTTCATTTCAACCACAAGCTTAAGCTTCAAAATTAGAAGCAAATTACATCCATCAAATGAAGATACCAAGGCAGTTACATTTTTCTATGTTGCAGTAATTGTCAGAAGTTATAACAATGACAGGAAACTTATATTTGTAGTAATAGAAAATTGATCTCTAAAGACGTGTTTTGTTTCCCAACATCCTTAAGCACTGAACTTTCATTTTCTGATAAAAAAATTCTTAGGATTCATAGCAGTGAAAAAAACTTAAGCCCCAGCCTCCCAACATCAGGGTGGGACAGGGGGAGAATGTCACAATAGAATTACTGCTGTTCTTTATGAAAACATTATAGAGCACTTCAGGCATACCAAATACAATAACAAGATTACAAAAACAAAAAGTTAGAGCTTCCAAAGTCACAAATATGCCCAGAAGCCTTCTATAACCCAGATGAGGTTATTATACCACATAGTTCATTCTAGCAAAAAAAGTAGAGATATTTAAAATCTGAACACTGCATGACCTTGAGGCCATGGTTCCCCCAATAGTACACACAGGCAAAGGTGCTAGAAAATATCCTGGCCATAACTCACTGTAGCTCAAATTTAGTAAGTGTAAGAATGCAGGATTTTCATTCGGTTCTCTTGTACATAAGCATTAAAAAACAGTCTTTAATTATATCCTTAATCTGGTATTTTCATTCAAGATCCCTGCTTTTAAACATTCTGCAGAATCAACAGGGCTCACTTTCTTAGGAGTTTTTTCAAATGTTCACAGCCATGCAAGTGTGGTGCCAAGAATCTGACTTACTGTAACTATTTGAACTTCTTGAAGGGAAGTTCAGGACTTTTCTTTCCTTCCATGTTCATCTGTGTGGTACAGTCGTGTCTCACAAAACGTCAATAAGGTTAGTTAAGAACGTACCTGTAAGGTGTGCAATTTCTGTACTTTCTTAAAAACGGAACAGATTACTTTAAAAAGCATTATTTCGTTTGAGTCCCTGGACTTCACTGTAAGTTTAGAGGGAATTCAGCCACTCAAAATTAAAAATCCAGTTCCCATGTACTTAATTTTCAGCATAATGTTCAAGGCAGACCATGTAGTGTCAAATCAAGAATACAGACCACAGTTTCTCATACTTTTCTCATGTACACGGTTGGAATTAATTATTTTCAGCTCCATTTAGTTTGCTGCTTTAATTGATAGAAGATTCCTTCAGGCATTTCTGTGGACCTAATGTGGCAGGGGAAGACAAAGCAGTAGGGAAGAATAAGTCAATCTAGCACTGGTGCCACAGAAGTGTTACATGTAACATACTTCCAGGGCAGATAAAACAATTGTGTGAAAAGTTTGGTTTAAGCAATGTATTTAGCATCACTGAGAAATTCTGTAGCAGTAGCAGGGACAAAATCCAACTCACCATGGTTAAGTTCTACTTGCAAAAATCTCCCTTCTTTCCTGCATGCCCTATCTCATTTCAGTGAAAAAAATGAGGCAGGCATCCAAACCAGCAAACTCACTTTCTTCCCTAGAATAAGGGCAAAGAAGTCAGCAAGTAAATGGCAATTTACAGCAGCTGATAATCAGCTAAACACTACTATTTAGCAAAAGTACTGTTCAGTTCACTGTCCTTACCAGGGTTATTACTATGGGAATCTTCCATTTAAATCTCACAATGGGTTGCAATATGTTATTACAGAATAAACTGTAGAGAAATACAAAAGCAAAGAACCAAGTCCAAAACAGAGCTTTTGCTGTGACAGATCAACTGCTGCAGCAGTTTAACAGCAGTGATATGGATAGTTTTAGGAACTCATTTAGCAGCCAGGCTTCAGGAGGCACAGATCAACATTCATTTAATAAGTAACACTGCAGCATCCGCCAGCTCTATGTTGCCACCAGCAGTAGGCATGCTGTTAGCTTGTTAATAATTTTAGTTGGGATCTTTGGTTGGCTAAACTTAATTGTTGTCAACAACTAAACTCTTGTTTCCCTTGCAAGGCCATTATACTCAGCATTTCAAAACAACTAAATGACAGATGCTAATTTGGTGGGGTGCAGAGGATTTTTGTAGCTACTTACAGGAATGAGGTAGGTAGGCCCCTGTTCCTGTTTCTAGTATGTTTACCTATTTAGGAAGGCAGGAGGTAACTATCCAGCTCATTATTTACTTCTGATTTTGAAGCTCTGCAGTATCGTGTGCCTGTGAGAATAGAAAGAAGGGCAGAACATGTTTTACTGTTTTACTCCAAGAGGGACACTAGAAAGTACGGTTCTGCATCCATTTATCATTCCCACTACACACCCTGACCCTGGAATATTAATCTGCAGCCCTATTATGGAGAAATAATTTCTCCCTTTCTTCCAGCTTTGACCATTCCCAAGATTATAAGCACTTAAGTAACTCACTGCTGAGATCACAATAGCTTTTCCATCAAGAACTTCAGGCAGAGACCAATATAACTCCATTACATGTAAGAAACATTCATTATCAAAGAAACAGAAAAGAAGCTTTCTAAAGGGAACTATTGCCAGACCATTGGCACACAACAACCCAGACAAAGATTCAAAACGGAAACCTGAAAAACACAAAAAATATGCCTTAATATTGAGATTGCTTTACCACTGCAGAGGTATGTACATCAGGTGACTGCTTCTTAGGAACGCAGTCCCCTTACTGTTTGGTCCAGACAAACAAAGGCAATATATCTCAAAATTCAGTTTAGAGGGCTGGTTTTCCACCAGTTTGACTGTACATTCCATATCGATGACAGAACTGAGTGAACTATTCCATCTGATCCACTGTGTTTAGTCCCTTGCTACTCATGAAACATACACCTGCGAACCGAGATTTACTGATTTTGTTCAAAAACCCCATGATTTAAAAACAACCACTACCAAATCCTACAACAATAAAGCACTGCAGATTAATCTAAAAGTAATCTTCAGCATTAATTGCATTAACCATGCAGCATAGATCCAAGCGGTTTAAAAAGCTTCCTGATTGGATTTGTGAGCAGGTTATAGTTTTTCCTAGCTTTTTACCTCATTTACCTGTTAAGAAAGCAAAACAGATCAGCACATATTCTTTTAAAGCCTGCTTAGTGATACTTTAGCCAGACATCATTCTTTCTGACCCTCAATAACAACTACTTCTCCATTAGTCTAAGTACCATTAAACAAAGCCTTAAAATTGTATCTTGTAAAGTTTTTATGGTCATCATTCTTATACTTGCTTTCTATGTTTCTTGAATTTTTGTTCCTCCTAGTTACAACATATTACACTTTCTTCCCTCTGTATAATTTGTTTTTTCTTAACAAATTCATATACAAAGTAAATATAAATATATATATGTAAGCAAATCCACATATTTGTTAAATATATTTATTTTATAAAAAGACAGACTAACAAAGTCTCTTTTCTATTTTACTTTTCCACTCTCTCAGCTACATTTTTCCTAGTATATGTTGTTGCACAAATTTATCTCAATATTGCTCACCTTCACCGGTCATTTTTAAAGATATGTAAGACACGACTTGCTTTTCACGTTCAGCTGAGTTTTCACCTGATTAACTCATGTCAGCCACCTATAACAGCTGTGGTAACCTGACCAGAAAGAACTAAATATTCTCCATATTCATACACAGAGTGTTTCAAGTGGTGGTGGTCACAAAATCAGTATATTTCAGGTGTGGAAAATGAACACACAACTCCATGCAGTAGGGAACTACATGAACATTTTTATAAATGTCTACCGAAGTTCGCAGGCAAAAGCTTACTTAAATTTTTGACTAAAGATATCACACATTTGGCTCCCAGCATTATAAGAAACCGTCCAAAATGCCCAATTAAGATAGGTTTTTTTAAGAGATTGTCCAGATACTTTTTTCCAGTCTTGCCAAGGTCTTTATTTCAGGCTTCTAGGCTGAAACATCACCCAAAACACTCCAATTTAACTGCATTTATATTGTTATGTGCAGACTGTACAAGTACACGTAAGTACACTAACATTCTCAAAGTGGAAGAATGGTGCTCAAGATCTTTGAGTACATCTGTTTCCTTTCCCCCAGCAGCATTTCATGCACAACACATATTAGTCACACACACAAATTATTGAGAACAAGTGGTGCGTCAGTAATGCTGTTGGTGGAAACAAAAAAGAGAGCCCAAGCCTGTTGTGCTGTTCTGATGCCCTCACATCCTGCTG
>NW_008590116.1:25807-47416 GCF_000691845.1 Merops nubicus
CAAAACTCAATTGACCGCATGGGTGGAAGAACTACTCAGAGAATCACTGTCCACCACAGGGCCCATTTGTTTCTCTCAAGTGCCATCAAAACCAGCTGTTTTAACTGCAGAAGTTCAAAACCAGCAAGAACAACAAAGCTCTCTCTAGATAGCAAAATTATGAAGTAAAAAAAAGGAAAAAATAAGAGACTGCAAAGAAGTCTTGTAGTTACTTTGCCTCCTGCTAAAACCATCCCTGGACACTTGCACGCATCTATCAGATAATAAAACAGAGGTTAGGGGATTCAGAGGAACTATACTGGTCTCATCTCAATCAAGTGCAATTCATGCAACAGCACAAGCAATGGACAAGGAGAAACAAACCTTCTCTTTCAATGCAGAGGCCATAGCAAAAGCCATCATTATCTATGATTGTGAACTACAGATTTAAATGAAATCGTAATTGCCAATATAAGCTATTAATTTGGTCTTAGTATTCAATACTATATTCAGTTACTTGATTAATCTGTCAAAATTATTTTTATGTAATAAAAGGAAAACAAATAACACAAGATCCAAATGGGAGAAATCACAAAGTTATGGAAGAGTATCGAGCATTTCCAGGAAGTTCCTATTAATGTAATTAACACTTTCAAAAATCACGCTGTGTCTTGCTCATGGCATGACCAAAATGGGACCATCTCTCACTAATGCTTCATGAAGGCTTTGGAGTAGTAATACCTTGACATGATACTCTATAGTAAGTACTGTATGTCCCTACATTTATTTGTGATACATATTGTCAATATATTGACTATATTACTGTTTAAGCTCAGATTTATAATTCTGTCTCTGAAGATAAAATACAGACACTTCCAGATGATAGTTACATATGCTTTTTCATTAGTCCAGAGACATACATATGGAAGATTTCCAACTTCAAAAGGCAAACTAGGACTTTTGTGAACAATTTTATTCTGATCAGTTCCATCATGAAAGGCTGTAATGAGATAGTACAGGTATACTGGAAGAGCCTATGATTGAACTTCATGGTAGACCTCAGGTTTTGTCACAATTAGGTACTAAAGTAGTTTTTGCAAACGGGACTGTATTTGACCACTGACAGAAACAGTGCCACCAGGATCTTGGAAAGGTTTGTGAATGCTCCCTTTAGCTCTCAGTAGCATGCATCACTTCGAGGCCAGTAGCCTTTATTTCCAGAGCTCTAATTTAAGACATAATAAACCTCTTGATTCTGTTCATTGCTGCTGACTTTTAGCATTTGTACTACTGGCATGAAGTCATGGAATGCACAGTAATTGTCTGACTGGTCAAAAGCTAAAGACACGTCTTTACAATGAAAAATTCTCTTTGCAATTAAAGACTTGCATACAACACATACTTCTTTATTACATAAAGCAGAGACACTTTTCACACCCATGCTAGAAAGCTACCAAACAATTCTCAAGGTTATCAATTATCTACATAAATCTTTTGGGGAAAAAAAAAAAAAAAAAGAAAAAACTTAAAATGGTTTTCTGGTTTAGTTTTTTTGGGGGGGTTTTTTTTGGGGGAGGGGTCTGGAATCACTTTTTGCTAGACTGAATCAGCTCACAGAAGGGTCTGCAAAACCACCATATCCTGTACAAAATAGGCAACATGAAGCAAATGGGGTAAATAATCTCTTTTCTTCAGTGCCAGTGACCTTTCAGACTAGCTCTCTTCTTTTGTAGGTCCACAGCTTCAGTGTACTGCAATTGAGCTAGTTACAGATCAGCCCATTGCCATTGTACGGAGGGCAGAACTGAAGCCTGATGCTCTGCTGCTTGCAGGGAGCAGTCAGGCACCTTCTCATGTGCTGCCAGCTGAGAAAGCAGTCTTCACCCTTCGCACAGAAAAGTAAGCTGGGTTCAAACTTAGGACTGAGGGTTTTAGCTGCATGTTGTACACATCTTACATTTCAAAGAAATTTCCCACTACATGTCTGGGCACTTCTTAGCAAAAGGTCTGTGCAAACAGCAGCAATCCTACCTATCCTAGAAAACTGGGAGTAAAAAAGGGGATCTGAACATCTCCCTTTTCTTCAATAGGCAAGGAACATTTTTCCAAGAATAAGAAAGACTAAATTATTTTGCTGTCTAGATAGGCATCATTAAATTAATCTGACTCTTCTGTGTTGTCAGAAATGCAGCCAGCTAATCTCATCAAGTCTCTGTAAACAGGACTGAGAAATACAAATTCATAAAACCTGTTTTTATCTCCACAGTACTGTGAACACCTACACTTTATTGTACATATTATTTTTTTAATACGTCATCAAATAAGTAGGTCTTCTTTCCTAGACATTAAGAGCTCAAAATTCTCAATCAAATGAGTTACAAGTGTTTTTTTTGCAAGTTAAAAATGGTATAGATCTAAACTGAACTCCAGAAGTAGTTCGTGACTACAGAACTATACATACGTTTGCATTAAAGCAACTTAAAAAATAGGAACCAGAGGAACTCCAATACTGGGAAATTACCTTGGAAAAAGGGTTATGTTTTATACTTGAAGTGCCTTGCCTGACAAACTCAAACCGCATCTGTTTAACTTCATGAAGAAATTGTGTTTGATTTTTAAATACAAGATTGTCCGATTTCACCTATTAGCTCAACAAAAGCTCATTCTGTAGCCTTACTTTCATGTAAGGAACAAGTTTCGGGGACTAAAAATGATGACCCATTTCCACATGTACAAAACTTCTGAGATGTATAATTCAAATCTTAATTTCCCTATGTAAACCAGTCAAAGGACCTCCAAATTACTTTTGGGAAAAAAAAAAAAAAAAAAAAAAAAAAAAAAAAAGGGGCTTGTTTCCCCTTTTCAAGTCAGAAAACTAAAAGAAAGACCACATGAAATAATCAAACAGACATTATCTGTAAAGTGAAATTCAAATCTTCTAAAGAATACGTAGTATGGTGTGTCCTGGCTTTTTGTTAGCACATGAATTTACATTTTTTCTTACAAACTCAAGAACTGCACTGGTGTCCTAAATTGCAAACATTAAATTCCAATTTAAGGTTGTCTTCCTCTCTCACATCACCATCAGCACTGAAGTTAAATTTAAAGTACAATTTTCTTTATGAATAATACGAAGTCAGCAAGTGCACTGAAACAGGTTTCAAAATAATTATCATTTGGCTTAACATATTAAAAGGTTATTTTTAAAATCACATTTTTGTTTATTTTGTCCTGAAATTAGAGGGTTTTAAGCCCATACAAATCTTCCTGCATGATTAGTTTTACTCATATCAGTAGACTGTTCAAACAAAACCAAATACCTAATCTCCAACATGCCAGTGTGTTCCTGAGATCTCTTGAAATACACAGGAAGATATCTCAACTTCAGTGAGGCCAGACAGAGTTTTCCATGAACTTTACCTATAAAAATACCTTAAATACTGTGAACTCTGCTACTAAGCAAACAAAAGTCTCAGGGGAAGATCAATCAATGTCTCATCTTTAAACAATGCTAACAGTAACTGACTTTTACCTGTGGATACTCATTTGTTTGTGGTTTGAAAACTTTTTTATTAGAATGTGTTTCAGTTTAAAACATATAGAAAAATATCTTCCTTTATATGTGTGTGTGCACATATATATATATATATATCTCATCTGCCTTGATTGTTCACTATCATTTCCCATGAACCTCTCAGACTTTGGTGCAAGAAGACAGATCTTGAACTAGTTCCTAATCACTATTTTCAAAGTCACTAATCAAAGTTTCTAATCATAACTCTTCTCTATCATCCTCCATTACAGGCAAACAAAGTTATACTTGTCACTAATCTAAAAATACATCCTTCATTCATTCCTAGGTGGTAGAAGATAATCTATTTTTATTTGAAATGTACCTTTTTAATTTTTTATTATTTCTAGTTACACTATCTGCAATACATTTCTGAGAAAAAACGATTTCTAAATTTTATATAAAACCCCACAACAGTAACTGAATAAAACTACACCACAAACTTTCTCTGAAAACTACCAGCCAAATAATGTACAAGCCTACAGACACTTCAGTGGTGAACTACATTAAGGAAACCTGTTGCTAGAGAGCTGTACAAACTTCAGCAAATAGAGTGCATTGTAATTGCAAACCAAGCTACCCTCTTCCAAAAGAATATAAAATGTAAGCAATTCAAGTGAGTCTTTTGCACTTTACACCAGCCACGCAGTTTGCTGACTTCACAGAAAGAAAATTGCAGCCATAGTTTTACCCTTCAGGACTTCTTTACACCACTTCATAGGAACAGCTTCACCATTACAAATAATAAATGCAATTTCACTTTTAAAAGAATCATACTTCAACACACTTCTAGATACAAAATCTGACAAGCTCCAAAGCCCACTATTGAAAACTAGTACTATACCATATTTCAGAAGTGTCTGATCAGGTGCCATAGGACCTTTCTGTCACTACCAGATGAGAAAATACAACACAGCTAGAGCACATAGTATGTACTGATGCCTAAAGACAGCATAAAGCACAGCCTCTGCTATTGATTTTATCTTCAACTTTTTAGAATTTTTTTTTCCTTTAAATCCTACTTCAACAAATAAAGTCATTTTCCAGTTGCCACTGTTCCGATAATGAAGAAAAAAAAAAATGACCTGGATGTTAGTGAGAGCTTCCTGTAAAAACTGGGAACCTGTTACTGCTTTATAGAATCACAGAAGCACTGTTTCGCCTCAATCAGCTTCTCAGAATTGAGGACTGAGAGAGAAGAAAGGCAGACTATGGCCTGCTTCATCAACATTGTATGGCTGAGCCATGGTAATTTCAACGGACTGCATTCAGAGAGCTACTTGGTTTGCCGCCCATCTGTGCTTCTTATCAGCAGCTTCTCAAGGGTGAGGGGTGGGCAGGAAAAAGAATGGAGAGCGTCAAAGGCACTGAAACTCGCAGAAGACTGTGCTTGGCTAAGTGATTGCTTCTGCAGCGGGAAAGGCCAGCAGAGCAAATCCGACCTCTGCACAAGAGCAGACAACTGGGGGAGAAGTAAAATGACTAGGGGAGATTCTCTGCATGACTTAATGAGGTGGGGGAGGGAGAACATATTTTAAATCACAGACAATAATTCTTCTATTATTCAAAACATGTATCTATAGCCCAGATGTCGGTGGAAGGTTTTCCAAAAAATAATCACTCAAAATTTCTCATTGGAAGACGACAAAAAAGAATTAAACCATCTTTCTTCTTTCTCAGATATACTCTAAGTGGAAAACATGGTGATTATAGGATGAGCTGTCATTCAGCTACAACCCACTCAGTTCTATTACTGCTCACTACAGCTGCTTTCACATTCAGTCAGCTCGGTTACCTTTTATATTTATTAGATGCAGAAATTCTCAAATGTCCATTTATCACACAAGGCAATCCTTGCCCTTGGAGTCCAAACTGATCTCTTTTTGCTTTATTGGAATTCAGGACTCAATCGCAAAAGAGTAGGAACCCTGTTTCCATACTATTTTAATTCCTGTACCACAGTCACTTTTTTCTGCCCTTCCTTTAGCTCTTTATAAGACTGAGGTTATATGGTACAGTGCACCATTTGCATATCAAAAGCAACAGCACTTTACACAAAAATGAAAAGCAACCATTTTTCTGGTTTCAGTGACTAAGAGCTTAAGACGTGAAAAGAATTTCCTTCCTCTGAATCTGTAACTCTAAATTCAGGTGTAACCCAGTTCATCAAGACTGGTTAAGATAAATATCTTAAAAATTAAGAAGCTCCCCCACAGCCTCTGTTACCTATTTTCCAAAGACAGGATTAATTTTCTTTCCAGAGAGCCTTTCCTTCTCATCAGTTAGAGACTCCACTGTCTTACCTGAAAAAAACATCATTAAGAAAAACATGCAAACTAGTTCAAAATTCCTAAATTTTTCTTTATCTCAAGCTATACACAACTTGTCTGAATGGCACTACCCTACATGCTGGGGTATTTCAACATCTTTTTTCAGGTGGCCACCATTGCATCAGATATGTCAGATTTTGATACTAAAATAAGTAGGACGACTCTCTGCTCTACCTTATACAATCTAACAAAAGAACTTGCACACAGAACACTATTCTAGGTTACTGTAACTCCATGCTAAGGTAGCAACCTTGCCCTATTTCAACACAGAGATGCCTCTTCTGAAGCAACCTGTCCAGCACTGGTGTTCAAATATACACAACACAAGCTGTTAGTGCAGAACAGCAAGATAACTTGTGACCTTCATCAAGCTTCAAGAGACGTGGCCTGGATACTGTATTACTGGACTCCATTTTTTTCAGTAGGAGGCAGAAGTGATTCAAGCACAAGCTGTATTACCTGCTCAAGTTCAACATGCCCCTAACTGTATCCCTCCTAACATTTACACCCTCAATGCATGAGATCAACCTCCATTAACCTAAAACCACCATCTACTCTCCAGAAAGCAGATAGGCAAACAAATACATAACTACAAAGCCATTCATAGATCTCCTTCTAGAAGAAACCCTTCCTGCACCTAAATATGGCTCTAAAAGGGGAAAGGCAGGGATGCAAAAATGTCCCCTCTCCCCCATAACATGACTGTGATTTGTCACATCAGTTTTAATGACTTCCTTGCATAGAAACGTACCTGGCCACCCACATACCCTAGACAGAGTACTGTGGTGGGAACAGCAGAATGAATGACTCGGAGAAATACCAGCTGTTTACTGCAGTGTCTCATTTGTTCCAATACCAACAGTAGTGGGTGGTGGTTGAGTTGCCCTTGACCCCGCCAAATCCCTCTTCAAATACTTCCCACTATTAGAAATGCTGATGTGTTTCCAAGTCCTACCATGAATGCATTACCAGCTTCATGAGGAAGATCTGCCTGTGTCAGATGGTTTAAAAGAAAAGTAGCTAGTAGACAGTTCTTATGCTAGAGAGAACTATGCTGTACTGTAAGTACACTTGATTATACATTAATTTGACTTGTACCAGCCAATCAAGCTAATTAATCATTCATGAGTCACCTTTCTTAAATCCTCAGATTAAATCCTCTGATCTGTTTCCCTACATGTCTTCAGTTAGTCAGATCATTTAAAGAAATTGCACCAGGTCAGAAAGAAAAAGTACTTAAAATCAGTCTCAGCAAACTTCCTTCTATTTTTCATCTATTTCTTACTTAATAAAGCACACAATGCAACGGCAATGCTCAGTGAACATAAAAAAAAAGTGGTTATAAGTACAACGTTATTTACACAGGGAGCTTAATGTTGATCCATTTAAAAATAAATTTTAACAAATTCTCAAATGCATGTCTGTAATAATGCTCTGTGCCCCACATGAAGCCAGTCATGCCACTACCATGTTTTCACAGAGAAGCAGCAGGACAGTGGATCCCTAGAAGGCTGAGATCTCAAGTGCAGAGTAGTGCTGTTGCCACCATTCTCTGTAATCCTTAGAGGATTACAACTCATCTAGAACAATATATCCCTTTACTGCACTTCAGTGATAAAAGGAAGAATCTCCTAGAAGTGTTAGGTGGATTTAGCTGCTGAAGTCATACATCTTTCAGTGAATAAGTAGTTCTCTCTTTAAGGGTTGCCAAAGCAGACATTGAATTTCTTATTAATTATTTAGAGAAAACTAACCCACCCTTTCTAGAAGGACTTGCTTTTTTGGGTTCTAGATATGTGCTGGTTCTTCCAAGTCACTGAAAAGTCTACACACATGGCAGGGGATGGGGGGTACAAAACAGGTGTTTGAGAACTTGGCTTCCCCACAGTCTGACTGGACTTGTTTGGTTGGAAACAAGCATGGAAAAAGTAGCTGTGTTTCAGTACATGTAGTCTGTCTCTGGCAGTCAAGAGCAAACGCAAAAGAACAAACAAGATTTTTCTATAAAACTTCATAAACAGGCTAAAGATAAAATGCACACAGAACATTAAAAGGTATTGTTACCTGGCAAAGACCAATGTGATCTAAGGTAGCTAAGCTAGCCACTAACAAGTTCACAGGGTCACTCAAATTCAAACCAAGGCTGACTGGATATGCACGCACTAGAACTGAGTATTTTTCACAGCTCTTTCTCACGAGGAAACTTAAAATTCCCAATTCAAACATCATATACAAACCTCTTCAAAAAGATCACAAGTCAGCTGTCAAAACTACCTTTTATGTCCTGCACCATCTTTGCTCCAATCCTGCCTTTCTGCCTGCCTGCCTGATGTATTCAGAGGTTGTTTCTGGAGTCAATTCCTGTTATCTGTCCTATTTAACTACAGAATAAAATAAACTATTTCTGCAATAGCAGGAAGGCACATAGTGAACCGCAGAATACCAAATATACCAATTCACTTTATTCAGTGGATACAAATTTTACCCAGAATACCTCACAGTAACTGACTGACACTAAAACAGAACAAATAATTCAGTAATCACACCTGCACCCAGAACAGTCTGTCTTGTTCAGAACTGAGGTCATCCAGAGAGGGGAGTTTGCAATGCAGCTGCTGTACTTCACATAAACAAAGAGCTTCCACGGAAATCTGAATGCTTGCCTCTTCCCCCCCCCCCCCCCCTTTTTTTTTTTTTAATATAGCTTTCACATATATTTTGGGAAAATATAGATTTCTATACCCCTCTGCCTTTTGTATGCAGCTGCTTTTTTCCTAATTTGAGAATGAACTACATTACAAAATTGTTTCCTACTGTAAATGTCAGAAATGTCTGATGTTTTAGTATATTTACAGAAGGTTTTTAACTGGCTTTGTAGCATAAGAAACAAAATTTTAAACCACCTAACTACTTTTTCAAAAGCAGGGAAGACATTTTTAAACGAGAAATGCCTAACAATTCAGGTGTCACAAACTGATGTTTAATGCTTATGTGGTCATAGCCTTTTAGTGGAAAAATGACCCAGTGTCCACTCATTCCTTCACAATGCTAAGTGCCTCTCCAAGACTGACCCTCCTCCTCCACATTTGTCATTATACGAAACAAAAAGCTTACAATAATGGAGAACAGTTACTGCCATTTCTCATGTCTAAATCTATGTTCTCTTCACAACATCCTTTATGGTTCACTTATCACAAGCATCGCTTAGTATACACTTTCTTGGCAATTGCCAAAATCACACTCTAAGCATTTCATAAACTATGCTGGTAAAGTATGAAATTCAGATTTAATGTACAGGATAGCCAATCTTGCATTGGTAGCTACCATTTAACAGAGACAGTCTAAGTTTTGTAACAGAAATAAATGTTTCATAAACTCCAATGTAACTTGATTATTTTTACATATATATATTTGTGTATCATTAACCTACATTAAAACAGATTGCACCTTTTTTAAGCCGTGTTGCTGAAACACGCTGTAAAAGATAAACAGCAAATGTTTCAGTATTGGCCAGTCTAGGTGTTCTAACTGAGCCGAAGCTCCTCACTGAAGCAAGCTTGGAATTCTGCTTTAACAAGTATTCTTAATGGGAGCCATTCAAATCCTCATATATGGAAGAATAAACAAGAAATTCAACAACAACAACAAAGGAAATATATTTGCCCATTTCAATGCATTAAAATAATGCAGGACTTCCATTCTTCTCTGTTCAAGTGCCTATTTATATGTAAAAGAGGACAAAGTAAAATATGCTCTCAAGAGATGGAAATGTGTCTCTGCCAGTCCACATGAATGTAATCTAGTCACCCATTATTAAAGGTACTTACTGAAATGAGTGGCAAAATCACCACCGCTTTCAATAACAAAGAATCCTCTCTTTGTTTAAGGGAGCTAAAACAATACAATATGGTTGTTTTGCACTTTTACCAAGCATGCTTTTACAGCAAAGCTGGTAGTGCAAAGAGAAAAGCAAAGCCAATTTTATAAACTGATGTCACCAAGCCCCCAGCATCTCTGTGGGGTTTTTTTGGTCCCAGTGACATAAGACTACTCTGCCTATTTACAAGTGGAGGGCAATGACAGCTCTTCACCTCTACTCACACACCTCTATTCTTTTCCTCCTGCTTGTACATCCTGACACATTAGGAGTCACCTTGCATTGTAGTGGCAGATGAAACAGTGCTTGTTATGAATTTACACACTGGAACACACACTGTTCAAGTAATAGCTGTATTTTAAGCGTAGTAGATACTTATCTACACACAGAGCTGACCTGGGAAGATTATGAAGCTGTTTGTCTGCCTGACAACACAGGGGGATGCTTAATTGGTAACTCCAGCCCCAGAGACACCCACTCTGCAGTTAAATTAATAGGGTTGATACTCTCAGCCTTCTAGTTTGCATGGGTCCATATATTTGGTTCAAAAGGCTCCTACAAATTTATGTAAGTAACTTCACTTTTCTGTATCAGGCTCTACACCCGTTAAATAGGAGTTGTTATATTCATCTTTAAAATAACATATCAACTGAAGAGAAGTTCACTCGCTTTCTGTTCACATTATCCAGCCCTGGACTTGCTCATCTAATTCATTCTCTCACCTTATACACAATATCTAGGCGAGATAAATCTACACTCTGCTCTGAAATTAGCTACAGCTATCTTAGAATCCAAGACACAGGAATATATGGTAATACCTCCGAAAAGGTATTATTATAATTATGCAGTTCTCATTTGTACTGTAGAGCATATGTGAGCAATTTTCATATACTGCCATTAAAGAAAAAGCATTTTTTTTCCACAAAGTGGGTTCTTACACAGCCTTATTGTCTAGAAAAAAACTTCAACAGTAAACAACACTTAAAAAAAAAGGAAAATACTGCAAAACTTACTGACAAATATCATTTGTTACTGAAACCTACCAGTATACATACAGTATATTTTGTATGTTTTCTTGTCAAGAGATTTCTTCAGTCTGCCCTCCTATATAGCACACAAAGATATATCTGTACAGTAGTTGGTATCAAAACTCATTTAAAAAAAAAAAAATCTACTATCAAATCAACCAATCTATTAAACAAATAATCCCTCCATCCCCACATCGCCATATCTTAAAGTATTAGGAGATATAAAGAGAAAATACAGTATATTAGATACTGAAATTTCTAGACTTTTTTTTGGGTCTTCTTCACTGAATTAGAACTTTTGCAAGGTTTAAGGCAGGCAACGTTATGAAGCACCTAAACTACAATAAAAGTAACCTTGTCATAGACCAAAACCAACTTAAATGTCATGCTAGATTATTATGTACGTAAGATCATCAAATATTCATTTTGTATATTCTTCAGCCAGAGTCAGATAAATGTTTTCTATAGATATAATTTTTTATAAAATGTAGACAGTAAGGAACAATACGGTTGTCTATGGCTGAATTACCTACTTCAATCCCTAAAACTGATGACTTGACTTTGCCAGCTGTCCTTCCCATCAATAAAAAAAGAGCACAATCCCCTGACATATGCTATTATTTTTGAGCAGCTCACCAAGTAGCATGCCAAGAAATAAGCAAACGTTTCAATAACTAGAAGTCAAATCCATTAGAAAAGAAGTATTATAAATGTAAAAAACACATGTTTTTATGGACAGAAAGAAAATGTGATGTAAACAACGAAATTTATATATATATATTTATATAGTCTATATGACATATACGGGCATATATACTGCATCTGTTATCTACATTTCTGTATATTATTCATATATTTGTATAGATATACATATGCATACTTTCATCTACAGATAATATAGGTTTCTTAGCTAACATCACTAACACCACACTTAATTGTTTGGGTTTTTTTTCATTTGGAATAAGCTGTCAATCCAAAATACAGACCTTTATATACATCAGTCACTAACCCTACTGTAAGCCATGCAGTTGAAGCCTAAAGGGTTTCATATTCTTCTTACTAGTAGTTGACAGACATCTGACAATGCAGGAAAGTAACACTTCACTTAACTTTTCCACAGGCATATTCCACTGAGCCTCTGATGCTTTAGCAAAAGAAAGAGAAAAGAAGTTCCACAATTTTAGGATGGGGGATGGGAAACCTGTTTATAACAAATGACCTTTAATTTCTTAATTTCTGCAAAACAAAATAAAACATTAAGAGGCATTAATTTAAAAAAAAACAACCAAACAAACACAAAACTAAATTATCTTAAGTAGGGAACTATTCTTGGCTCACTAGCTTCCTTGCCTCTTTTTTTTTTTTTCTCGCCCACCCCGCAATGTGTGTATTAATGGAATCATGTGTTGTGCAAAACAGTAAGAAATTTTCTGGAGGATATTTCATATTATCCATCAAGCCCTTTTTCTCCTGAACTTATCAACTTAATTCTTCTCTTCTTTCTCTGTCAGAAAGAAATCAAATTACAACAGAAGACACGTATCTCTTTCTAGCTTTGTGTCACATGCATAAAGCAGTATACAATCAAATGCAACCAGAAAAAAAAAAAATACCAAAACCAAATACCAACATTGTAAGGTAATTACGTTCCATCCAATTTCAAAAGCCTTCCAAGTACCATTGGTTTCATGCCTTCATTTAACCTGCAAGATCCTGAGAAATTATTAAATTTAATAATTTATTTTTTTTTACAGATGAAAAGCATACTGTGACAGAAGAGGAGATGACAAAAGGCAAGACTTTCTAACAAAGCTGCACTTTCCCCAACTCTTCACAGTGGTTCAGATGAATTTGTCACATGCCCCACTGGCAGTGTGGAGCAAGATAACACTCTGCCAGGTATCTCGATCACACTCCAGGCGGTTCCTTTGCCAGCTGCACTCAGAGTGTTTCAGTACCATTAGGTGAACCAATCACTTACAGAAGCACTTTTGAAGTGCCTGAGGTTGTACCATTGAAGACTTCCAAGTAACCAAATACAACATTTCAAAATACAGCCACCTGATGTAGTGATAGACAAAGTAATGATCTATGAATTGCTGCACACAGGTCAAATTAGAGAACAAAAGACCTCCAAAAAAGTAAAAGTAAAGATTAAAGTGATTAAAAAAATTGAGAAGATATAATTAACATGTAATTTAAGTAAGCTCAACTTTTCAACATAACTTGGCCAATGCCAAAATCTATGAAACTAAACTGAGTATGAAGGCATATATTAGCTTTAAAGCTAAGCATTTAGGGCTTTTTTTTTTGCATTTCAGTTTGCTAAAGATTTAATTTCGTTTATCCTTTCTGTCTGGAATGCATAGTGTAAGGAAGACAGTTGGACAGTGATGAGTTATGGGCCATTTAGAAAGAACAAAAAGTGTGATATAAAAGCACTATTGCCTAATAACATAGATATTACCATAATCTAGTGGAAAAAAATCTACGCTCACTATAAGTGACTGAATTCTGCTCAAAGACAACACATTCCCAGAGTTTACCTAGCAAAGTTTCCTCAGCTCTACCCTTCCACTGAAAGCAGACTGATCTTGTACAACAGATAGAAGACTAAGCTTTTACATTGTCCGTTGAATAATGAAGAAATGCACATACAGCAACTGATAAATCATCTGTAAACTTCAGCAAAACGTATCGCCCCTCCAGAAAAGAACAAGGTGTTTCATGATACTGGCAGAGATATTTACATATGAATAAAATGAAAATGCATCCAGAGCATGTAGAGCCTAACATTCAATAGAAAGATTGTCATCATGCAGATGTGAAAAGCTGTTCAGGTCAAGAAAAGAACCAAGTCACTGCCTAAATTCCCAGCTGAGCAACTGCGGTACCGAATAGGACACTGGGCAACACAGGAAAAAACAGACCCTATTTTAGCAGTCAGAAAACATAACGGTATTTGCATCTGGAATTGAATTAAGCTATACGCTGGAGTCAAAACAGTGTAAGTGACCATAAACAGAGTTTCAAGTATTGCACAGTTACAGTATTATTATACCAAATAGCAGAAAAGAGCCTGCAACTGTGTTTGAAAAAGCTTCCCACACAAGAAAACAGTAACTATGCCTGACAAAATGAGCCCTGATCTTCAACTAGGTACATCTGTGACATACACTAATTGTAGTATCTTGCACTGACACATAAACTGAAGCAAAAGAAAACCAACATAAAAAAAGGATGATATATCAAATACAGAAGATGAGAGAAAAAAATCTAGTTGGATTTCACTCTCTTTTCAGATGTTCATCTACCAAAGGTTTCAAAAATAATATGTCAGGGCAATAACACAGCAGAAAAGGCATACCACATCCTAACCTTCTGCTTTGGAACCCTACTTTACATGTGCAACATCCTAAAGATTGACTTACAGTTCAAACTTTAAACTGAACAGAAAAGCTTTTAATATACTATACAAAACAATAAACCAGTTAACACTCCAGCAGACATCAGGGCACACTGTAGCTCATCATTGGGGTAGCATTTATAAAAGTCATAAACAGCTTCAGCAAAGTCCTAGCGGAGATGTATTTTGTGTAGGGTAGTCAGATTATCCCAACGGCCGGCGTTGCTCAGCGCAGACCAAGTATTTCAGAAAAAAAAATAGCAGGAATCCCAAACTGAGCACACAATTTGCATTGTGCTTCTCAAGAATCTGGAGGAGTTTTTTTCAGATAAAACAGATTTCTAGATTAATGTGGTTTTTCTACATCTTTGAAATTACACGTCTGCAATTGCTTACGTAAACAGGTGAAGTGGGGCTAGGGGAGGGAGGAAGTGGGAATGCTTTGGGGAAGAACTCATAATCAAGTGATTTCACAGAATCAGCAATGCAAAATGGTTGAGGTTGTCAAGGAGCTCTGGAGGACACCCATCCAAATCCTCTGTTCAAGTAGGGCCACCCAGAGCCAGCTGCCCAGGACTATGTCCAGCTTCTGAGTATCTCCAAGGATGGAGATTCCACAGCTGTTCTGGGCAACTTGTGTTTTGGTTTGTGTCCATTGCCTCACCAGTTCCTAGTCACTATTATTTTATACAGAATTCTGTCATGCCTAAAGCTTTAAAAATCCCAAACAAACATACAAAACCCTGTGTTCACAAAGCGGTTAAAAAAGCACAAGATCATTAAAAAAAATCAAGGAAGAAAATGAGGACAAATACATTTAACCTCAGTCAAATGAGAATCCAAAGCCTGAAAAACCACAACTCAAACAGAATCTCACAGACTAAATGAAAGGAGTGTCTCTTTGAAAAGAGACATTCATCCATAGCTGGATGTATAGAAGGCCACCACCAATTACACGGCTCTGCGAGCAGATCCAGTTTCATTGCTGCTGTGTACATCCAAAGAGCTACATGATCATCTCCTTAATGTCTGCAGTCCTATTCCAGCTAACAACCAGCTTTTGACTTGCTAGATATGCTGCCTACTGCAATGCAATCTCTACTCCACAGCTGTTTTTATTATTTAGGCTCTCTATGAGCTGCAGCACTGGAAATTGAGTATGGGAAGAATACTTTAATCATGCCTTACATTGCGATTCGGTATTTTCCCAGTACAAAACCAAACCCAGTATTTAGGTTAGGTAGGACACAAAGTTCTCTTTCTCATGCAAGCTGGATTTATCAGCCATGTGCAAATAACTCCTACTGCACATACATGGTACATCTGATCTGAACTTGTGCTGTTGAAACAGCTAGGATTTCTGTGTATCTGTAGCTCCAGAGGAGCTATGACTCCAGCTGAATGTCCCATGGCCTGATTAGAGCCACTACAGGAATCCCAAGGCAATCATCCAAAGGCCTCACAAAACACTCGGGCAAGAACCAACTCCACACAACTGCCAAACACAAACCCATAGTATCGCAGAAACAGAACAGAAAGCCCTTTTTAGGTAGAAGCTGAACTTTACTATTATTGGTCATGCTGACATTGGCTTTAGGAGGGATGAATTGTCTTCAAACTCTTCAGAAAGATGGCAAAATTTGATACATTCTAATGCTGCTTCTACTGGGTTTTAACTTATCTTCAATGTTAAAGCCTTTGTTTGTGTTTACCAATGAGCAGAAAATAAAATCGCTCTTCTTGCACAGCTTCATCCTCAAAAACAAATGATGCAATGCAGTCAATATTCTCCTCATCCTTTGGAAATGCTCACTCAGCATCACATGGATGTTTTTTATTGCTGAAGCAGATATTAACCAACGTATTCCAAGAAAGAGTGAGATCCCTGTTCAGATTATGTCTCATTCCCTTACAAGAACATTTCTTAACCACAGGAAGGCACTTCTTGCTGGAGAAGAAAGATAATAATAATAAAAAATATCTTTCATAATGAATTTCTTGTATAGTTCAGCTTAAAGGTTCTGTGTACCATAGACTTCATAAGTATTGCCAATGTAAGAGTAAAAAGAAAACCTTGCATCCATACTTGTGTGTTCTGAGACATCAAAAAGAAAACAATTCCAATTCTATGATGGGCTTATAGGGGCAAAACAAAGATTAAGAATCACATTAAACAAAGACAGACACCAAACCACTGACTCCCACTGTGGTAACCTAAACAGAGCAAAGGTCTTATGAACAAACACTGGAGAGATGTCTGGGGAGCCAGTTACCTAAATTGTAATTAGTTGCTCCCTAGAACATACAAATGCATGTCTCCAAATGATCAGAAAGAAATCTTAAAAATCTAACCTGAAACAAGATTTTTGCTGAATCACTGTGTCAATTCTTATGGACTTCCACCAGTTAGGTTGTCTAAGCATGGCTTTTACAATCCACTCTAGCACTTGTACCTTCATCATTTTATACACATCTAGCATTTCAGGTTGCTCTCCTAACAAGCAAAGGTTTTCACGTGGTTTCCAAACATGAAATAGAAGAGAACTGTCTGGCAGCTCAATGAAGACATTTACCCCTGAATGAATACAGATAGCAAATATTAATAACATAGATTTTGTACTTGGAGAAGGTCAGGATTTACTCCATTGGTGATCCTGTCCCCCATGGACTATTCCAAATGCACAGACAATCAGAGCCAAACAGAACAGCTTGCAGACTTGGAATCTACCTAAGCTTCCCTCGACCTTATAGGCACTTCTCAGACCCATCTGAGGGCTGCAAGCACTCACTCAAAAATGCTGCACTGCTACCTGACTTGGGCAGGTCATTTAAAAATGGCAAGTTACTGAGAATTGCTGGTCAATCACTAGGTGGATAAGCTAAAGCCACTGATTAAAGGAACTTTATTTATTATTAACTTTCTGCAATAAGAAAAACAAGTACTCTTAAACAACTAAGTAGGAAAGAATAGAAACAAAACAAAACAAAAAATTAGCATGGGAATTTCCTCAACTCTGCAATTCCTTCCTTCTGTTGGTTTAGCGTACCACATGAAAACAAAACAAAAAATATGGAATTTTTATCTAAATAGATAATGAAATTCCTCAGTCATATAACATGACGTTGAGCTGACTGCTTGTGAGCACGTAAGATTTCCTTTGGAAGGGTCCTGCTGGAGTAAGGCTTTCAGCTAACAAACTATTTCTTAAAACCAGATAATTAGCATAATACAGATACTTTACATCCAGCTATATATAACCTGTTATCTACATTTTCATGTTAATTTATCAGATTTTTCTTTCCAGACTCTCTAGAATCTCTAGATTCCCTAAACTCATAAAACCAATCTTTGTTTATAGAAAGAGATTTAAAGAACTCATACATTATCAAGTGAAAAAAGGGTCAAAAGATCTTTAGTAAGTCTAGGAATATCTGATGCTGTTCTACAGATCAGAAAACCAATGTTATCTACTGTATGCTGTTCTCAGTTTACTGGAATTTTCCCCTACTATTATATCTATGCAGTGTGCCAGTGGACAGATGGTAGCAAGGTGCAAAGTACGTAAGCGACAAAGATCAGCTGCATGATAGGGAACTTGGATATTCTTCCACCATATCCAGTCAAGAATTTAGGAACAGCCCTCACACTATCCTACAACCATGAGCTCTTTGGAAGAGCAAGTATATTTACAAGCAGGTAAAACATGCAAGTGGTGAAGCATATTTATACCACTTTGCTATGCAAAAAAAAAAAAAGAAGAAAACAAGAAAAGGAGTCAACAATTACCAGAGACGCACACACCAAAAGCCTGTACTATGTCCTGTAATAGGCTTAGAGTGGTCACAGGTTATTATTCAAGATGGACAGCCTTGAAGGATAGTGTACCTTAGGATTTACAATGTGTACAATTTCATACTCTAAAATACTCCCTCAAAAAAAGTCCACAAATTTCCTTTTTTATGCAATTAGTCACACTGAATGATGTGGATACTGAGAAAGCTTTTTCTCTCTTTTTTTTTTTTTTTTTTTTTTTTTTTCCCCCTTAAATGCAATGACCACAGGAATACTGAGATTCTATAAAACAGCAAAACTGTTTTTTCAGTTGTCAAGATGTGTACTAGTAAAAATCGTAACCAGGAAGCTGCACTGAAACCAGTCTGAGAACTTGGTCAAATCATTGCTTCGTTAAGCTGAACTGACAATGAACTGTTGTTTTGAAATTTTGCTGAACATGAACCAGAACAATTAACGCTACAGCTAAATTCATGCCAAAAATAAATTGAAATATTTACTGTTTGTTCAGCTCCCTGGACTGTTTAAAAAAAATGTAACAGAAACATGTTTACTGGTGTTTGGTTTTTTTTTTGTTTTGGTTTGGTTTTTTTCTCCCTTTTCACTGCATTTTTCTTACAACAGCTGAATAGTTTCAGTTATTTTATGGGCAAATGAAAATGTATTTTTTCATTAAATTTAAATTCCTTCAAAAAATTGCAAATTTTAGAAAAAAATACTAATAAAACATTTATCATAGTTTTGTAACGAATGAGGGGGAAAAAATTAAACATGGCATTTTTAAAGCCAGAGTTTCAACCAATTAAATTTGTCCTACCTATCATCATTATAAAAATTGCTATTTCACCCTCTTTGAAATTTCAGGATAATATCTCAGTCACCAACAGAAACAATTCACAGGAAAGTAGTGTAATTCAGGAACTCTGATTGTCTAGCTCCTTTATAAGACAAGCCAGAGACGTTCATTTTGTCACCTCTGTATCACGCACATGACTTCCATTTGAGCTACATAATTAATTTGAGGGAGATAATCAGCACTGATTTGAAGACTTCGGCTGATGGAAAACCCATTGGATTCCAGATGGTTAATTAGACCTGCCACTGAAAAACTGGGGAATGTGCTTCCAGTCTGCTTTATTTAGCTCCAGTTTCCAAGTCATGGATCTGATTATATCATCCTTGTGCTAGACTTAAAAATATATTCCTACTATCAGAAGTGTTCTTCTCTATTCTGGTAATTTTAGACAATAATTATATCTCTTATCCTTCTTTTGCATAAAGTAATTAGTATCTTTTGACTTCTGGAAAGCTTGTCTTGTAAGAGTGGATTACAGAAATTCACTGTTTCATCTCTTATCTCACATATATGCAGATCACTGCTCCAACAGCACTGAAAACCTGCTTTCCAAAAAAAAAAAAAATGACAGAAGATATAACCTTAGGTTTTAAAAATGCATTTTTCCAGCCTGATACAATTAGACTTTGGTGCTGCAAGCAGCCCGTAGGACCACGCATGACAGTACAGAGCATCTGGGCATTCAGAACAATGAGCCTGGTGGCCACACCTGACAGTCACTGCCATTTCTTTTTCCTTCTTAAGTGTGCAATGACAGTTTGCACACTGACAGCTGACAACACTGTTAAATGGAGTCACATGTTCACCTTGTCTATTCTAACCTGTGGACTGTTAGGCATGGTAACACATTTTTATTTTAAGACGTTTTCTTTTTTGGGAAGTAGTGTATCTGATAACAAGGCACAATTTCTTTCTTATTCATAAAGGGCAGCCTGAGGCTGATGGAAAAACATTTCAGTTATAAACAGAGACCTGTCCAAACTGCAGAATATTGTGCCTCACACTTGTATGATTATTAGCAAGGGTGAGGTGTGAGCCTTCACAGATCTCACATATATTTTTCCAAAACAAATCTCACAATTTTGTGTCAGGACTTCATATTTAAGCCAGTATGACAGGAAAAACTTGCCAACAGTATCTGCAGAACAGTAACAAACACATCTACTGAAATGAAGAGGAATTGAGGAACAGAAAGTCAATTAATCTTCAAAAACACTGTTAGAAATAGAAAAATCTTCTGGGAACACTCTTTTCAGAGATGTCAGAAATGCTCATTACAGTCTCGAAATTGGGACCTAGTAAATGCCTTCATTACAAAAGATTGCATTATAATATAGACACACAAAGCACTGATCTATAGATAAGACTACAGATAAATTTTCTTTTGTCACGTCCTAACTTCTCAGTCCTTGGACTTCCAACCATAATCTGCTAACATAGCTCTAGAAATAAAGATTTTTTGTACTATTTGCTTATTGTAGAAATATATAAGCTACAGCCCTTCACCTATATACTACAGAACAGCTTTTACGCTGTTGTGAAGGCAACAGGGAATGCCTTTTTTTGGTCAAACTGCTGGAAATGTAAGATGAGTTTTCATTATCAAGTATGTTCTAAAACAACATAAACTAGTTTTCATTGTGTTATTGGAATAAAACCCAACAAAACTGCATGAAAAAAATTGTATTTTGACATTTAGGTTTCAAAAAGGATTCTGCCAAGCCACTAAAAAGTTGATCTTATTTAGAATGACATACAGAGGAACTACAGATAATATCAAGTAACCCAATAGTAGGGTACAGTTAATGAGTTTTAAATCAAAAAATGATTAATGCCTTCAGTGGTATGGCACCCAGTAAACAATGAAAAGGATCCTAGTATGGTTTTCTCCCTCTGGAGTAAAAATGGGAACAATAAAACCCTGCTGTATACTAGCTGCTGTCATAGTTGCATCCTAGCAGACATATATCCTCCCATCTCACAAAATCAACCTACATATTTAGTCCACCATTTTCTGCAAAGAAGAAAATCATTGATTACCTCTACTGAATCTAGTATCTCCTGGCCTCTTTGAAGAATTTGAGAGCTCATTAGAAGAGATACTTCAATATCAGAGGCAAAGGTCTTTGAACAACTGTACCAATACTGATCTTACAAAGAAAGGCTTTTGCACCCAGAAGGTGTAAGCAAGGTAGTGTGGCTCTGCCTACTTGGCATTCAAATATTAACAAGTGACAAGAACAGAAGGAGAATTTTACTCACTGAACATGCTGGCACTGTACAGACATCCAATGGGAAGTCCCTATCACAGCCACTCTGCCATCACTCCAAAAGATTAGACTGCAGCTACAAGCTATTCTTAGCTACGCTTTACAACATCACACTCTCTCTCTCTCAAAAAAAAAAAAAAGTAACTAGAGAAAGCAATTATCTCTACTTCAGCTAGAAATACTTTGATCTATCATGCTGATTTTCCAGATCTTTCTGGTTGAAAAGAATGAGAGAAGTTCAAGACTGTTAGCAAACAAAACAAAAGAACCAAACAAAAAAAAGGACAAGAACAGAGATACATGCTAGAGAGGGAAGAAAACCATAGTTCTCTGGATATCAACAAAATTAAAGGCATAGCCTCTTTCGCAGAGGTCTTCCTTACTGAATTATTTTGATGGGGCAAATAACTGCTACTCTGATACCAAAGACAGAGTAGAAAAAATGAGATTCTTTGCAGCTAGACAACCTTCTAGTACACTGAGCACATAAATTCAGCAG
>NW_008590116.1:47447-58277 GCF_000691845.1 Merops nubicus
CTATATAATAGCTAGATATTTTGTGTATCATGCTGTATCTGACAGATTAAGTTGCTTCTATAATACTAGCCAAGTCTGTCTGAGAAAGCTGAGTAGTCAACTGTTACTAAGCCTGTAGGGACACTTCTGGTTTACTGTTCCAAATTAAGTTTAACGATCATAATTCATAGAAGGGATTATTTAGATTAAATTCCTTTAAATAATAACTGGACCACACAATAAATATTCCACAAATATGAATATGTTAATGATTGAAAGGAAAAGCAGCTCTGATAAAACTTGCATAAATAAGGTCCCTCATCCCTGTAAAGAATAAGTGGACTGTACACTGAAAAGGCCACGTATATGTACACATAGGATGGGAGGAAAGGAATTACGGAGTCTTCTTGCTACTCAAATACCTAATCTGATCCTTTGTTCAAAACCTTGGAAATACACAGTGTTAGTTATTTAACCCCTCAACAGAATCCTTTTTTTCCCCCTTCTGCTTCAGGAAGGAAACATGTCAAAAGCTGCTTGGACTTTGATATCCCACAAAATAACACACTGTGCTACAGCAATGCTCTTTGCCATGTTCTGTTTTTTCCCATTTATTCATTGAGAGAAATATTAGCTGTCAAAATATGTTTCAAGTTTGAAGACAAGCAAACATCTTCTAATAACACTAAACTAGCTAGAGAAACAAATAAAAGTTGCTGACCTGGTGAACCAGTAATTCATACAGAATCAGAGAATATATTGCTAGATGTGTACATATTACTGGAAGATGATCTTGGAAACCAAGTTACCAACACACAGTCACAAAAGCCTCTGAGCCTTCGTTCAATCAATCAAATTACTGAGAAGACAGAGTCCTTCTGAGATTAAAAAAAAAAAAAAAGGAAAGGGAGAAAAATATTACAAATTACACAAAAATTATCAGAAATAACAGTAATATAAACATTCCATTAGGTAGTAAGTTGCTAAATTCCTTTCCCTTTTAAAAGTACTCATATTAAAGTCTCCAAAACTCAGCATTTTTGTTTCTGCACTAGGTACCTCTTTTCACTCTATCTCAGCTTTTAGAGAAAGACAATTACAAGTGCAGATCCAGCAGTGGCAAGTTGCATGCGTTTTGTCAACAACAGCTCCAGAGCAAAAGCAAAGAGCAGGAGTGCTCTGTGAGAGCAGAATCCCTCTCTGCCTCTCTTCAGGAACAGTAATTTCTAGAGTATTGCACCGATAGTAACTTGTCTCAGTACCTGAAAAAAACAGCTTAGGTCATAATTCAAAAACACATTCTCAGACATTCACAGCAAAACCACCCCCAAACACTGTAGGCAAAATGTATATATTTAGCAAGAAAAGAAGGAAAATTATAATTTCTGACAGATGAGCAATTCTTTTAGCAAAATAATTCTGTTATCATTTAATTATCAGATTTGTACTTTAACAACCCTGCTGCAAAGACTGCTGTGTAGACACTATGTAGAATTTACTGAACTTCCAGTCTCAAACTCCCAGCCTAAGCTGTCACATCACAATATGATTCTGGTTTGAGTAAGGGAATTAATCTTTAAAATTACATACCAAGCAAGAACCTTCTTCAAAACCTATGAAAGGTTTTGAAACCTATAGAAAAGTAGATGATAAAGTATTCAATCATACATTTACACCTCTAGATTTGAAGTATCTGTTTCGCATTGTTATGAATATATTTTACTACTATTTTTGTATGGCATCCTCTCAGAAAGCTACAGTGCAAAATATTGCAGTTGGGTTTTGCATTTTGTAGTTACTTTGATTTAGAAATTTTTCACTTAGATGTCTATTGAATTCAAATCTTGCTTCAGCCCACAGCATTTTAAAATCTGAGCTTAACTATCAGATTTCATTCTCCATTAGATGAGACCTCCTATATCAAAGTTGATTGTTTTTCAGAAAGCCATCTCATCAAACACAATAGCTCTTCCTAAAGTGAAAACACACCAGCCATTTCCAAAACCTTATGTTCTCAATATTTGAAAGCATTTCAGATTGTAATATCTGGGCTATTGAAAAACATACAGAATAAACTAGTCCAACCTAGTCTTCATGTATCCACCCAAAATATGAAATATGTAAGAAACGTACACCATGAGCTTTTGTTTATCTTGTCCTAAACAATTTTCTACTGAATCGATCTATTACATTATCTGGACTACAACACGTACTGGATATTCCATCTGCCATCTAATAGCTGTAGCCATTCTTGGTATTTCTGATTAGACAGAAGGACATATTCCTCACAAATAGTTATATCCAGTCATGTAACTCAAGCTCCTCTGGACTTTCTAAAAGTTAGAAAAATGAAATTTTTTTGCCAAAAAGAAATTATTCATCAGAACTATGATAAAATAAAAATGGTGTGGGAGACAACAAGCTGGAACTTTTAAAATCTCTATTGCTTCTTATACCCTGGAAGAAGTGGAAAAATATACCAGTGATTTAAAAAAAAAAAAAAAAAAAAACCCAAGCTTTTATTCCTCATGAACTGCAAGCATGTTTTCTACTTTTTTCTCTTGTAAGGATATAGGAAATGCACATCAACTGTGTTCATCAGAATATGCCTACAGGCCTGTAGCGATATGCTAACTTACACTTTCATTCTTCCGATACAAGACTGCTGCTTCGTTTGGGGGGCCTTGCCCAAGAGAAGTCTTGCAAAACGTCACATACTTTTATCTCTGTATTTTGTGCCTTAAGGACTGTGCAGCCTTCAATATGTACAATTAAAAGAAGAAACTTCTGAGATAACTTGGACTCCTGATCTTGTTTATGGCTTCAGGGATGTGAAGGATGACAGATTTTGCTGACATTTGCTCTTTGATAGCATTGAAACAGGAAATAGAAACAGTTTGTGACATGTATATTACTTTCTCCACAGCACTGGAAAATAACACTACCGTACTCCCAAATTACACATAAAAGAATGCTTCATGATAGCTGCTTTCCACTAAGCTCGTACAAATGGTTTCTGGCCATCACTGTCTGGCCTGAAGCTTAATTCCATTGAGCTGCTGAGAATAAAGGGTAGTGATTAAAGGAATACAGTGCCACTTCAAACACTATTTTTGTGGCATACTGGGAACAATATCGCAGATTAGCATCCCTAATGTATTCTGGAATTCCAGTATGTGCCTGCAGTACACCCCAGCCCAGAAATCTGGCTGGTAGACTGTAGTCTACCCTTGTCTGTATAGTTGAAGACTACTGGTTTCATAAAAACCTGCACTGATCAGAATTTAATACTTTCCAGCACAAAATATGCTGGACCTGATTTCCAGTGCTGAATTGCAGTAACAGGTTGAATATGCAATTGTGCTCAGCTATCAGGTAAAATTGGTATATCAAAGACTATTTTCCCTTCAAAACACAAGCATCTCTGTCTGTCAGTTACTCTGGACAGACATAGTAACTCCCTCTTTTGTTTGAAGATGTTCTCTTGATTATGAAATGTAAAGGATTCATTGCTTGCTGTAACTTTAACTTTACAATAAGGGAACAATGGGAACACACAAATTAACTCAAAAAAAACTTAAAGGGCAAGCTTTCTTTGCATAATTTCAATATTTTTGGGAATATCAGCAATACTGTATGCAATATTATATTTGTAACTTTTATTAACCATGTTTTTCTTGACACAAAATAACTGTCACATCGTAATTCTATCAGATATCATTCAGGCTTTTACCTCAAACTCCCTTCAGTAACATTCAACTTGATATACACCTAATAAACTGTCCCATGTAAAGAGATCTTAGATGTAAAGAGATCTTAGTTCAGTTTTACATCTTGGTTGACGTTTGAAGACTTTAATGGCTTTTATACAGCACCTCCTCAGACCCAGCTGCAGCACTTTGACCAGTTTCCTTCCAAGACTGACCAGTGGTCATCATACAATAAAACTGTTAGTCATGACTTTGATTTCATAAACAAGTTCTAAAAAAGAACATTTCACTTGGGAAAGTAACAGTTTAAATTAAAATAATCAAAGTAAATAAATCAGTTCAGTTTGTCTGAACTAAAAGAAAAAATTCCAATGGATTTTCAGTTATACTCAAAATGTCCCATTAATGTTTTCCCTTTCCCATGTCCCCCACAAGTTTTATCTTTTAAATTCATTTTATGATTGAAAATTCTGGCACAGCTAGACAAACAAACACACAGTAAGCTCCACCTACAGAAGCCAGTTGTAAATTTCTGATTATAAGAGAGGAAACTCTCTGAATTACATATCTGATTTTGATTTGGCTTTTAATAACAGGAACTGCAACATACATACATACTTACTGAAGCAGAATGTGTGAAAAATGAATAATGCAATATGAGAACAACTCAAGACAGAGAGAAGTGCTATTAATTTCAGGGGGAGGAAGAGGCTCAGAGAGATGACAGTAATGCAAGTAAGGACAAGATGAAGCTTGTGGGTTCCAGTCCAAATCTTTTAAACCCAATGCTCTCAATGAGAGTCCAAACTCTAAATTTAGGTGTCTAAAATTAAAATGGCCTATCAAAGGGGTCAACTATCGGTATCTTCCAGTTAATTTAAGAGACAGTATAGTTATTTAGTGTTTTGCCAATTACTAGGCCTCACAAATTACACAGCCAGCAGGAAGACAAACCAATAAATTGACCGTATTGAATATAGAAAAGTCATTACATGGATGATCGCCAGGGGTACAAATAAGTCAATTAGTTCACAAGCAATCAACATCACCAGCAATGACCCCAACAACGATACCGCACGACCGACAATAGGTGGAACGAATAAAGAACCAAAGTTTCCCATAGACAGAATGGGAGACAACCAAGTCAAAAGATTAATCACATAGGATAAAGGTAGCCACATTGCCATCTTTCACTCTCCCAGCCCATGTCTGCAAAGGTCTAACCTGCCCAGGGCCCAGTTCCAGGAGAGTCAGGAGGTCCTTCCCCAACCAGGAAGCTCTGTGGAGTGTGTCCACTTCACAGACAGACAGTCCTCCCTTCCTGCAAGTGGTCCCAGCTTTTATCCCCAAGTGACCTTTGTTCACTCAGTGTGGGACCCCTGGGTCTCATTTCCCTTCTGGCTCTCCCTGCAGGGCCGGCCGCACCCTGGGGGGAAGCTATCAGGCAAACTCACCACCTCTTTATGAAGGGCTGTGGGAATCACCCATATGTCAACCTTAATTCGGGGCTCAGGGTTCAAACCCCAGCATTTCACTCAGTTGTGTGAAAAACCAAATCATTACGTGTTTACATAGAGAACTCATGTCCTAAGTTTAAAGGCACAGTTTTAACATCTAGTCATTTTCTGAACTTCATGCATCAGTCTTCCCCAAAGTTAGACTTTTGCCTTAGACACTGGGGTCTTCTTGCTCCTAGTATTCTCAATATCAAAAACTTTCTTCCATAAATAACATGACATTCTTATTCAGGCTAATCAAGTTAGATTCTTCACTTACCATGGACAGTAACACAACTGATTAACACATGTATTAAGCTGCTGTTCCAGTTTTTATAAGTTTGGCAATTATCCCCTGTACACTCCCTTATTTCCCAATTAAGGATCTATCAAGGAAAGACTAATGTACAATTCAGAATCTGAGCATTATTCCTCCAAATATTCAGTAAATTACTGTTGAGAATGATAGAAATGGTAAGACAATTGTTGTTGAAAGATGCAAAGACAGGCTAATAGGATGTAGACATTTACAAAACATCCAGTTCCAAAGGATGAAAAGCATTTGATTTTAAAGCAGCTTTTTTTTTTTTTTTTTTTTACCCTCCTCTCTTCTTAGTCTTTTGAGAAATTTTTAACAGAACTGTAAAATAAAAGGCATTTTATTCTCTTTCCTAAGCAAGACAGCCTCAGAGACAGAACAGAAAGATAACATCCGTGGTTAGGTGAGAAATCTATTTGGGACTTAATTTCTATCCCATTTTTGCTACACACATCAAAACACAATCCACTGGCTCACTGTGTGTTTTACCTGCTTTTAGAGGATGTGGAGCTATTACATGTTCCGGGTACAGCACCTGACTAGCTCGAGCTGAGGAGCGCTGTGCTATTAGTATTCCATGTCTGCATTTCAGCATCTGATGCATCAGTCAAGATGGTAATTACCATAATATCATTTTACAAATATTCTTTATGAGGCAGGAAACATTTTAATAGTAAGAGCTCTTCGATGATAAGCCAATAATCACACAGCCACCCAGCAGGAACCTAATTCCCCTTCCAGTAGCAGGTTTTCTACAAGAAACATCATGTTTATGTATGGTATATGACATTTACTGGTATCCGTGACATTTCAGTCATGTATTGTAACTGTGAGCTTAATTCAATCTCAGGTCATATGTATGAACAAAATAATGAAGTGGGGGTTTTCATCCAATTAAATTGTCAAACTTTGCTGCTAATGATCTTTATATTAAATTATGTATACCCATATTCAAAAGAAAGCAAAATTCACCTTTGTAAGAAAACAGGTTCTGTAAGTTCATCACTTTTCTTCCTTCTCAAGAAGCTTCTTTTCTCCATAGGGAAAAACAGAACACTCATGGCAGGGAGAAAAAGAGAACATAAGTATGCTGTGCTTGTGCTATGCAAAGGCCCTTGCTCATTACCTTATGAAAAAGCAAGCAGTTTTACAGGGGATATGGGTAGATGTAGGTTAGTTTCTTTGTCAGAAAGAAGCTTTTATAGAAAATGTAAAATTACAGGGCTTGATTTTTATCAAGCATTTTGTTTAATGTACTAAATTATGCAAAGCATCTAGAAAGCATTCAATTCACCATTAGGAAGTGTCCACCATAAAATACATTCTCTCATTTTGACTGAACAAGTAGTCTCGACAAGCTACTACTATATCTCACAATTTTCAGATTTCCTGTGATTGAACAAGAAATAAAAGGAAACACCATTTTCGTATGGCTGTAACTTTCAACGGATGCTAACTATTTCTTTATTTCTAAGTTCGTACGTGAAACCTAAAAAGTCATTGGCCGCAAAACATTTTAAGAAACATAGCAGATAAACTGTGTACAATAGCCAGTAAAGCTGCATTTTACTAACAATAAGAAGACATTTGGAACAATAAATAGCCCAGATGTTGCTTGGCTGTCTGGTAATCCACACTGAAAATATCTCACATGAAAAATGTCTTGAGATTTGGAAGACAGGTTGGAAGATGATTATGGCACTCATACCACAATACTACAGTAGTTCTACAAGTACATTATGCTTTTGTGGGAAAACAACAACAACAAATTCCCAAATCAACCAACCAATCCACTCCACTCCCACCACCCCCTCTCCCAAAAAACAAACACACACACAAACAAAAAAAAAAAACCAGAAAGCCACTGAAACACCCATGGTACAACATTAAACCAAACCCAAACAAATTCAAAGAAACCTCACACTGAAGAGATAAAAAAGCCCTGTATCATTCACTCCCTGAAAATCTCATTACCTCCCAAATCTTCTCCCTTGGGAAGACAGCAAGGCCAGAATTTCACGATATGCTATATTTCCACTGCATTCCCTGCTGTGAGCTTAAGACAAATAGCTGAAAGAGAAAGGAAGTGCCTGTGGAAAAAGCCTATGCAGAACACCAAATGTACATGCACACAGAGGTGTGTACATGTGCACATAAATACATGCATATACACACATGTATATATATTTATTCTATCCTAACAGTGTATATAAACCCATGTTGCAAACATCCTTTTCCTCCACAAATACAGAGAAGGCTTATTGTCTAGAATGTGTGGTTTGTCTTTGCATAAAGGGTAATATTTTACTTTTCCAAGGGTTCCTGACCCCTTTTCTCTAATTGTTTAAATTAAAAATAAAAAAATATTAGGACATCTCTTTTCATGCTGCCACTGAAGTAGAGCATACTGCCTGAGAAGTACTTTGTGAACTTCATTCCAAATCAAACAGCAGAAGTGCTTTTGATCAGCACTGTAGGAAGCATACATTTTGTCACTATTCCTTTGGTTTCAGTCAGCAGCTCAGTTCTTGGAGTTGGCTGAAACATTCTCAATAAAATTTGATGCTGGGCTGCTGAAAGGATGCTAAACCAACAGAAAAAACAATTAGACTCCACGTTGTTTTCTCTTGGGAACACTGGACGTGCAGATAAATCACCAATTCAAATAAATCGTCAAAAGAAAAAGCTGTAGAAACTGTGACAGGAAAGAGCAAGAAATGAACATCAGCTCACTGAAAGGCCTAGGGCATAAGACAATGAACATGTTTCCTCATCTCTGAAGCTGTTCCTCATATTTCAAAAACCAGAGAAAGTACTATGTTGCTTCTACAGTGCAATCTAAGAAAGTCCCTTAATATCTATTTTGAATATACACCCATTTTAATCATACAAAGAAGTTTTGGAATGCTAACAATGAGATGCAGAAGCAATGCTTTTGGAGCTTGAACCCCGGCAAAAATGCTTTCTGTTTCTGAGATCAATTAGCTCCAGACACAATACAACAGCCAGCTAGACTCCTGACTCTGAAAAGTGAGGGGAAACTTGACCTTTCCAGTCCAGCAAAGGGACATCCTCCTATTAACCATGTAGGAAGCACCAACTAAAACAAGAAGTTAGACAAAAAGTTAAAAAGTAATAAAAATTCACAGTAAGAACAAAGACACCTTCTTGCTGCTAGTAGGCCACTTACCTTTTTAAAAACGTTATGTGTGTATTTCTACACAGATAGTTGATAGGAGAGTCTTTGGCATAATTAAAACACTGTAAAGCTACCTGAGATTTGTCATGTGAAATACTGCAGCAAGTGAAAGTTCTCACATTATATAAGTCTCCAAATAAAGTAAACCTTAAATTGTCATATGAGATGTAAGCTGACAGACATATGCTGCCGCTCCTGTTTCAGCACCAATCCATATTTGGATTCCTTCTCTATCAAGTAATCTTACAGTTCCTGTAAGAAAGATGCAAAAGGTAGATATCTGTACTAGTCAAGAGATTATGACAAGGTGAATGAAGGTTTTCCTAATGGCACCTAACAGAGCTTTTGGCAGAAGTACATTAATTGTTGTCATAGTGAAAAGAACAGCTTCAATTGCAAATGCTAACAGGCAGCAGATAACTGGGCATGTGTGTGTATCTCTGGATGAACGTCAGAAATTGAATATTGAGCGTTCAAGCAGAACACTGGTACTTGCTTGCTGAAATCTGTACAGGCTGCTTGTAAATTTCGGTAACATCTGGCCTAAACAGAGAGGTCACATTCTGAATCCTCCAATTAACACAAAGGCAGAACGTGCAATTAAAAGGCTGCTCGCACATTGTGCTTCTGTACAGTGACTAGTTAGATGGGAGGAAAAAAGGAGTTTGGGTGCTAAAAATAAGGGTTCCCAGAAAGAAGCAGTAGTCTTGGAAAGAAGACAGCAAGGACCATAACTGCAGAAAAGTCTCTGGAAGTGAAGGAAAATGCTGGAGATCAGAGATGCATGGAGATGAATGCCAGGGGATGCCCAGGGACCCTGGGCAGTGATGTCCGAGACTGGTAACTACAAGGAGATGCACAGCACAAACACACACAACTTTCTACCTCACCTTCCCAAACTAGCAGCTCTCTCCTCTGAGAAGGGAAATCAAGACCTAGTGAACACAGTGCTGGCTGCAGAGCAGGGAAGAGAGTATGCAAAATCAAATCTAGTGTGATAAAGGTGTAAATACTGTTGATGCTAGAATAGAAAGGCACGTATCTTTACGATAAGGGATGTTTCAATACCTTTCCATATGACAAGGGGACAGTTTGTAGGGTGGAGAGAAAGGAATGTTTGTGTTTGCAATTACTGGTAGTCCAAGGTGATCACTTTGCACATAAAAGAAATAATAAGAAGATAAGAAGAGTATGGGAACTTACTGGGAAGAACTAAACAGGAGATAGGAAGAACATGAGAACTTGACTGAAACTGAACAAAACCAGCTACCTACCACAAGAAGTTTGGATAGTCTAAACTTTTGAACGTTAGAAACTAGTAAGCATGCTTAATGAACTTACACATAGTAACTTCTCCTCCCAGGGGAAGCATAAAATGAAGTTAATGAGACATACAATGCCTGACGTGAAGGGTCCTACATGTTAAGAGGGGTATTTAGTAGGTGGACAGCAAAGTCTGTACTCTCCTAGTATCTCAGCCAATAGGGAAAGGAGAAGGGACATATGTGGCTGGGAAATTAGGATAAAAAGGGGGCTGCACCCCCCAGCAATTTTGAGAAACCTCACCAGGATGTGCCCATGGATTATCTTTATTCAAATAAAGTATATTTTTTTTTTAGAGAACTCCTCTATCTCCTTTGTGACAACAGGATTTTCTGCACATTGGTTCTGAAATAAACCCCAATATGTAGCTCCACTACACTCTGGTTCACCTTTGACAGCTCTAATACTGACTTTCCTGTTAGTTCTCCTCAGCATGCTGTGGCCTAGCTTATGAAGACTACTACCTATTTACAGAAGATTAAGCGCATTTTATTCACAATTTACAAAATAAAAATGAAACGAAAAAAGCTTTGTAACTGGAGGTCTCAAATCAAAATTTTGCATTGAAATCACAAAAGCATATGGGAAGAAAACTGAAAACATCCTTCCAAATGAAAAATTAATTTCTTACTGCTAGCTGCTGCTACCTCATGGAAAAACATGGCCTACCAAATTAAAAAAATGAAGCACCAACCTAAAACAGAGGTTCAAATTAATAATAGAGAAGTTATGAATCCATGGAAGGGTATCAAAGAATTACATTTTATTTTACATTTTTTATTTTATTTTTATTTTTTATATACT
>NW_008590117.1:0-8106 GCF_000691845.1 Merops nubicus
CACAGTCTTCTCTCCCTCCTTCCTTTCATACTAATTTCCAGACTTAACAACTAGAGTAATCCAAATTAGGGCTTCTGAAAACAGAGGAGGGCAATATTATATGCATGAACCATTCCATGATCCAGAACTCTATTCTTTCAACCTAGGAGCTATCAGTTCCTGCTAAAACCTACCTACATATAACCCAGCTGCATTCACTGAGTGAAGTGTAAATGGAATGATGGCGAAGGGAGGCATGAGCTACAAAACCTTGACAGTGCTTGGATTGTGAGGGAAGGTTACTTGAGGTCATGTCTGGCAACCTTTCACTGACACTGAATGAAAAGCCACAGGTGCTTGGGTTCATCTTACTGCCTTCTGATGCCATGCTGGTGTTCATTTCCATAGTGATGCCTGGGGTTATTTTACCAGAGATATTGTTAGCTGTGACCAAGTAAAGATGGGAACCTGCATGAGAGGGAGCTAAAATGGAGTAGGTGAGGAGCTCTTCTTTGAAGTCTGTGCTCAGAGTGTACAGCAAATGCAGCTCATTGCATTTCTTTAAAAAAACAGTTTTACTTTGGCATACTGAAGATGCTGCATACTAGGTCCCTTCCTTGTGGTCATATGCCCAACTCTCTGGGCAATACCAAGACTGAAGGAGAGCTCACACATTTGGGCATTTTAAGAGATTGTTTGGAAATAGAAAAATTGCAGCAGTGTACCATCAGTCTTAATTTCCTAGGTTTTGTGGGCTTGAATTTTGCTGAACTGTGTGATTTAAACTGGGTATAGCTAGTGAAGATACGTAGGCACTGTGTCCAGCCTGCCCATTGCCCATTCCTAACCCAGGTGGTGTGAACATTCCTGTTCACTGGGTGCACAGGGAGAGGGTGTCTTGCTGACCTTCAGGACAGGTGGTCAGGGTCCATCTGTTCAGATGCCTCCAGTTTAAAGACAAACCCTCTAGCAATGCATTTACATAGTCTAGGATGGGTGTAGACCACTTCTTCATGTAGCATGTTCATCCTAAGGGTTTTGATTTCAGCCCAGAACCAGGGAGGGAATTTAGCACATCTCCTTGAACCATCCCATTACCATGACAATGGTCTGCCTGGGAATACTCTCATATAGGCTTGCTGTAAGTGTTGTTTCCAGCCTGTTTCTTCTGGACATTTATGATACAGGCTTCTGCTTTAGCAACCTTTTTATCATGGTTTCTGCTGAATCCTGAATATATGTAGGATCTGAAAGAAATGCTGAAGAGCTGAAACAGACTGGATATGACAAAGGCTCTTGACTGAGCCCCACGTGAGGTAAAGAAATCAGCAAGGAAGGCAGTAGACCACCTAGAAAGTTTTCATTTGTACTGGAGTCTGTGCCTCAGGAAATCATTGCTGGGTAGGCCACTCTTCATCCATGTGAGTGTAGATAGGAGGAATCAGAAACATGCAAGCCTGTGGGTTGATATTAAAACACATTAAATCAACCTTAGAGCAGAACAACCTCAAGTTGTTGCAATACAGCATATGCAGTGCAAGCACAGCCTTCACAGGAGGCTGGCAGGGTCCTTGCTAGAGTGAACCCAGACAGTGACTGATGAATGGAAAGATTAGCTAAAAGTGGTGAGAAAAGTTAACAGACTTTCAGAGGAGAGTGATCAGAACCCAGTTAATTTTTTGAAGATGGGCAGAGTTAATAAACGTAGTGGAAATTTAAAATTTTTAGGCCATATGAGTGTAAACTTCAGGAAAACCACAATAAGTATAAAAGACTTTTCTGATATATCTTTAGTAAGAAGTGATAAATAATAACAAATACTACTTGAAATCCTTGCGGAGAAGAAATTGTGATACAGCTGTAAAAATAAGAGGTCAGTCCTCTGTTTAGCCCAGTTATGTTTAATTGAGGATGCTTGGATCAATGAGTGTCAAAGGGTCAAAAATAAAGCAATTACTTGAGGGCAGATCATATTTGCCAAGGTGAAGTGAGATTCCTATAGGAAAGGGAACACTAAACCAGCCATAATAACAGAATCAAATATATCATCTAGTCCAAACATGGGCAAGGGGAAGACCAATTTATCATTAATAATCTAATTATAAACTAAAGTTAAGAACCATGGGTGGTGGAATTAGACCTGACAAAGACTGAAGAAATGGATTAACTTAGCACTAAGGAATATTTTCTGTCTTTTCACAGTGAAAGTGCAAAATACAGTACAAAAAGTGAGCCGTCTGAAACAAAAATTCTATCTTTTCTGTTGAAAAGATCTACAGACCTAATCAGCCAGATACATGCAGCCATGAGATACTACTCTGTATGAGCATATTTAAGTCACCAATGAAATTGCCTGTAGTACTAAAATCCATATTGAGGATAAATGCAAAACTGGACCCTTGGGTCATAGCTTCACAGAAATTTATGGGTGCATTAAACATTATGTACATGAATGATCCCATTGATTTCTTTGAGATGGCCTGCATGTGTAAAATGAAGCAGAGTTTTAAATCTTCTCTGAATGATGTTTTTAGATTATCATCTTCTCAATCTATCTGCCAGTTTGCAAAAGTGGCCTGATCCTCATCCAAATTAGTAAGTCTTTACTAATTTGACAACAGTCGCAGTAAGGTCTACGTTTCTGTAGGATTCTTGGCTCACTTTTGAAGCCTGAATTAGTGAAGATACAGATCACTTGGAGAGCCACACACAAAATGGATTTGCATTATCTGATCAAGCACCTTTAGGGATCTGCATGTGGAATCAATGTTTGAGCTGTATGGTTGAGAAAGAATAATGCCACATAGTTTGCTTTCAACATGCTAGATGCTTCTGGATTTTTCATGCAGATCTGCAGTGAGTGAGGAGTTCCCACAAGACAGGCAGTGCATATAAGAGTCTAAGTGGTAAGTTTTTGGAGGGCATGAACTATTTGCTTTATTCCCCTATGAATTTCGGTGATGGTGGTAAAGTCAGTGCTCTGTTCCCCTGTGTAGCAGTCAGCAGAAGGTAGCAGTCACTACATGGGAAGATGACCCTTTGATTTACATATGAAGCACTAAGACAGACTAAGGAGAAAGCCACAGTGAATTCAGATATAATAACTGATCTGAGCATTTCTGTGCTTCAGTGTGTATGTCCATGAGGGAAAAGAGATCTAGCCCAGTGCTTAGAACAAGCCCAGGCTAGCTCTACCTTGCTTTAAGAAAGAGGAAGCCTTCAAACCTCAGCCAGAAGCAGAATCTGAAGGATACACAAATGCTGTTATCCCAGAAGGATGCATACTGAAATTCAAAAATATTTCACCAGGCTTTACCTGTCTGCTAAAAAGACCTAAATTACTGTCATTGTCCTAATACCATCCTGGGTAATTGATAAATCACTTAACACAAGATTTTTACCTGAGATGTTTTTTAAACTCAGTAATAGGCAAGCATCACTTCAGTCTAGAAAACACATAGATTCTTCACTATGCAGTAGGGTCTGAAAACCTGAAAGGTTTATCTAGGTTCTAGTGATAACAAGAGGTCCTCAGATATACCTATATTTATACATTGATGCATTGGTATAGACTGATACACGTTTTGATGACACAAACCACACTCAGAGGAGTTCAAAATTTCAGTGTTGCTAGAGAATTTTATCTGACATCCTAGAATTTTATTCTTTTCCAGCTGATTTTCCAGATGAAACCCAAAGGCAAAGCTCCTTTACTTAATCTCATCATACATCTTTAATGCATAACTAGGTGTCCCAGGAAACCTTCAACAAACCCTCAAAACAAACACAAGTCAGTATGAGCACAGGAACACCAAAAGCTGTCACAGTCCTTAATGCATTCTTGATGAGTACATCGTCTCTCAAACACCTTCTTTCTACTGATGATAGAGATACATTCTGCACCTCCAGTAATAGTGCCAGAATTTGTTTCCTATCAAAACTAGAAGTAGAAATTCTGACCACTGTGTGACATATGGACTGACTCTCTCATCTCAAAGGCATTAGCAGTTCAATTTCAGGTATCTAAATTACTCTCATCTCAGCCATAATATCACTTTACCAATGACAGTCTTTAGTTAAAGTATGCAGTGTATATCAGTGCTGCTTTTATAGTGACTTCAATACTTTAAGTGAAGCAAACCTTTCAGGGACAAACGTTTTCATTAGACCAAGTGACAGAGCTGGAGGAAAAAAGAAAGCTTAGCACTCACAAGTTTTCATTATCACTGTTCAATTTGGCTTAGGTGAATTCTTTCTCCAAAGTTGTTTCGTGCAGAAAATGCTGCACATATGGCTATGTCTTGTGTTCAAAAAGTTTTGTTTGAAGTGCTTTATCAAACAATCAAACAAACAATATCATAACAGACAACTTAATGCTTAACCTAAACCCTAATACTATCACCAATTCTCCAGCATTCTTATACTGTATACAAGAAAGAAAGTTCATTATAAAACTCTGAAAGTATAACTTGCTTATCCAGCTTGATAAAACTGTTCCAGAGCAAAAATAATCTCTTTCTCTGGACATTAAGCAGACTAATATATAATAATCAATACGAATTCTGGTTTTAAAATCTGCTTTTTTCAATCTTATGTAACCTGACTTGTGTACCAATGGACTCCGTGTTCTGCCGTGTGTAAATCAGTGCAAAACACTATGACATTCTCCTTAAATGCAGTGTATTGATGGCATTACTAAAAAAAAAAAAAAAAGAAAAAAAATATCTCTGAAAGTAAGTAGAGGAAAAATGTAGCAAATTGAACATTAACTCCACAGTCTTGAATTACATTCAGTCTTGGAATAACTAGAGTCAAGAAATAAATGGGGAAAACATCATCAATAATTAGCAGGGGGTCCTGTCCTGAATTACAGTTTGTATACAACAACCTGCTATTAAAGGATTTTTTTTTACTGAAAAAGTAATAATTTAATAACTATATGACTTTTATTCAACCATTTTTGGGTTTTAATGCTAGTGTTAAGAAACCTCCAACTTTTCTGGTGTTAATGCTAGTAAGGGTTTCCCTTGCCATCTGTTCACCCCAAAATTGAAAAATTATATTTTCAGAATTTCTTGTTCCTTTCTAATGTACAGCTGGCCAGAAGAACAAAGCAGGGAAGCATGAATAACTGACATGTTTTAAACTGGACCTTCAATCGAAGTAATCTATTTCAATGTTATTTTTTCACAGGAGAAATACAGAAACACATTACATAGGATGTAATGACATCTTTTCTACTAAACAAAACAGTCCCAGCCTGATGCCCCAGACTTGGCTCACAGTGCCATGCCCTGGTTCTGTGTCCGTGTGCCTAAACTTTCTTCCCCCCTGAAACAGGGTGGCTGCAGCTGAAGTGCCTGTTGGGTGCAGGTTTTGGGCTATGCCCTTCCCAGAACCACACCAGGGATAGCTGACCTGAGCCAGGAGCCTCCTTGGGAGTATATTTGCCATTAAAAGTTCACTGTAGAGGTCTCCAAGTTAGTATTTGAGTCTGTTACTAACATACATGTATAAATAGACATGCTGTAAATCAGGATGCATGCATTTAAAAAAAAAAATACATAAACCAAAATGCTTCTTTTAAAAATGTATCCTCAAGATTCAGACATTATACCATTTATTTTGATACAAACTTATTAATATTATATTTTACTATACATATATAATAATAACATACTTTTAAGAGAAAACTAAAACAGACTTTTTGTTTTCTAATATAAAAAAGTTGGTGACTTAAGTTGATGGTCATAGTGTACTATTAAACATTGTGTTCAAACAAAAAATGCTGATGAATGACAAGAAAGAATGAAAGTGCTTTCTAAGAAGTAACTGGGCTAGAAGCAAACATTTCAAAGACATGAAACTGTGTGGTCCATCCTAAGACTTCTGCTCTGGCACAGTCACAGCACTTTAAAAGGAGCAGATGAAGATTTTCCCTGCCAACATCTTTACGTAACAGTGAGTGACTTCACTCACAGTTCATAGAGCATGTTTTGCACGTAGCAGGACACATCCACAGAGCTATTCTGTTGTGGCAGAGCAGCCAAATGGAGGTTTGCGGTGCTCTAAAGCTGCTGGCTGCAAGGATCTTGATGGAGAAGGTAGGACATGAGGCAATTTCTTCCAGCAAAATCCATTGTCATGTTGGACATGACAACCCATTCTGAAAGAAGTTCAGTCTCAGCACCAAGTCAAGCTTCTTCAAAAGTGTTACTGAAGAGGTGAGTAGCAGCCTGGAAAAAAAGCCTCAAGGCGAGGCTGGTCCCACCTTCAGACTGGCATTTAGAATCATCTAGGGTTACATCTTCTACACTCCTGTTATCATCTCTACGGAGTCCCACTCAGAAAGCTGCTTTGGAAGGATTTTTCTTTCTGTCTTTAGGTTAGCTGCAGAAGCTGCAAGCTTTCAACTTCCACCCAGCTTCACCTCACCGAACAGAGATGGGTAATAGAACAAACAGTTGCTGTACTTTTCACACCATAAAAGTCAGGATATGGTTAATTGCACAGAAACTTTTGCCAGCCCGTAACAAACACTGTGATCACTTTTAGAAGGAGTTTCAAATCCCCACAGAATGGGTCTGTATAGGTCTGTACATGATCAGATTCTTATAGGTTGTAGTTGGAGCACTGTGAATGGGCAGTGGGGAGTGGTACTAAATGGACACACTTTTCCAAGGGAAGAGGATGGGAGCTATTGCAGGTGAACTGCTGAGCTATGTTTGTGCAGAAACATGAATGTTTAAAGATGAATTTCATGCTGAAGGTGGACTGTTACAGTTTTAAGCCTCACTGATGCAAGGAGGCATCTATTGAGGAACCAAAGGGGTTTCTAACAGCTATGAAGTGATGTAAACTAGGGGTAATATTGCTTTTCCTGTACGTCCTCCATCAAGGCAGAATACCCCCACCCTTCATTTTTCTACATCTGTGCTGCCTCTGCAACTCACCTCTTTGCTCTTTGTTCTCCCTTGGGGTAACAGCATGAAAATAATAGATGTAAATGGTCTGTGGGGTAAGAGGTGACATGGAGGAGTGATCTGACAGGACTCACAGCATTTCTCCTATACATATGGAAGGTATATATGAATTTACAAATGTAAGGCTGCTAGTTCTCTTCTGTATGGTACTGGATGCAAGGAAAGGAACCAGCTACCTCTGGATGTTGGGGAGGCAGGTGTCTTGAAAGAGGAGGACTGGAGGAAGAAGAGTATGTGTATTCTTCCTACTCCTATTGCCTGTACAGATAGATTTCAGGAAGAAAAAAAAAATATATATATATGTAAGAGAAAGAATTGCATTTGTAAGGTAAAAAAAACAGTGAAACACATCTCTGACAGCAAATACGTGGGAAAAGGAGATTTGCTGTGTGAAAAAGGAAGTCTTTAATTCTTGTCATGGGGGAGTGAACAAAAACTTTTGGGAGTTTTCAATCCTCAAGGATTAGCTTGTAAGTTTTTTATGGTCTGACAGTTTCTCAGAACTGGAGTGTGTTTCCAAAGCAGAGAAAGAAGAGACCAAACTGATCTTTGTAATAGATCAGCTATTGTGAGAAATCAGTTATCTTCATTTTAGGATATTTCTTGAAGTAAAATTATTTCTTTGTTTTGTAAGTATTTAGTTTTAGTGTGATGAATTTGCTAATTAATTTATGTTTATGAACAGAATACGGCACCCTGAGTTTATTATGGAGTTTCATATGCCATATTTGGATAATCAAATAAATAGTTTAATTACTCTGAAAGGTTATTAAAGGACAGATTTTGGGAGTTGTTCCCCAAAGTAATGTTACAAATGGTGATCTTCATTCTGTTCCTGCCATGTGGGTAAATGAAGAAGTTGTTTTTTCGTTATCATAACCTTGATTTTTGCAGTTAAAATTTCTGATACCTGTTCTCTTGACTTGTGTGAACTTGCCTGAGCTGACTTCCATAAAGTAATGTTAGTAACTTCAAATCATTCATAAATGTTTAGAGGGCTAAATCTAATGAATCCAACAGGGAAAAAAAAAATACTTAAATAAATAGAATAATCTGAAATTCAGTAAAAACTTACAGTCAAGGTATCATGATAGAAATTCCTATTATTCTCAAACACAGTATCTTTTTCTGTGCCCTGGAAGCC
>NW_008590117.1:8127-15073 GCF_000691845.1 Merops nubicus
CTTTCCAGCCCGCCGTGGGAAGGCAGGTAATGTAGCAGTGGGAAATATTTACCTTCTCCAGCTCACTGAAGCAGGATGGGGCAATCTATGTCGTCTGCACAACGTGAAGGTCTTAAGCCTGTCTTTCTCTGAAAGCAGTGAGGGAGGGGAAGGCTTTTGTTTCCTGTCTAACGTACAGAAGCGAGGGAGGTCGGATTCTCCCACTTCCTAGCTTGCCAACCAGCCAAAAATTAGAGACCCACAGGAAGAGTGGTTTATCACGCCGTGCTGTTAGCAGAGGCTTGCAGGGCAGCCCATCTGCTGCCACTGTCATGCTGGTGCTGTGACACGGAAGAGCTGCCAGAGAAGACACCCCAATTTGGGGCTGTTTATGGAGTCCTGGGGAATACGAAGCATGGCGTGTTCAGAGGGGCCAGAGTAGACTGTGGGAATGGGAAACCTGATGGATTTGGGGGCAGGGAGAATGTGAAGCTGCTGGATTTTCTGGGAAAGTGTGCATGAAATCAATGGGCTGTTGTGGGGGGGAAGGAGGAAGAATTTGTAATTCATGTATTTGTTCTCTGATAGGGAAATACAATACTGGTGGATTTGCTTTTGAGAGGGAAAAAAAAAAAAAAAAGTACTATTTGAGAAGACGGTTACTTGCATGACCAGAAAATGATTGAGGGAACCCTGTTTTAAAAGAACTGGATGACTAAGCCTGAATTAATGAACTAGGAACTGCTGTTGAAACAATGCAAGGAATTTCCGAAGGAAAAACAGAAAGGACCTTGGAAAAGCAAGAAGGTAGGAAACATTATCAATTTAATGATCAAATTCAAAAGAGATCAGAGATATTTTTGCTAGCTAATTCCTTCTCTCTTTCTTAAAAAAAAAAAAAAAAAATCCTTCTCTTCAGAAATGAATAAGTGGAAATATAGAAATATATGTAATTATAGCTCTATTAGTTCTTTGGTTTGGAATGGAGGAGAGGAAGACTGGATTTTGTTAATTTTTTTGGAAAAGAAAATATATTAGAACTGGAAATTGACAAGCAAGCTATTGCTTCACTTTTCTGATGCATGACCACAGAAAACATCTAGGGTGAGATCTCATAAGTTTTCAAAAGGTTTTCACAGCTCACTTTTGACACTTGAGAGTTCCCAACAGCTCTAAACGAAGAGCTGAAAATATCAGGAATGTATCAATTCTTTAAAATGGAAAAACCTAAAAGTTTTGGCCAGCTCAAATTCTAACATATCTGTTCTTCTGTGTTGTTATCACTGGTATTTAAACGATTGTATCATTAGAATGTCTTTGCTGTTGCTGCAGAGTGAATTAAGAGAAGGGATTTCATTGATGCCAGCTGCAATTAAGCATGAAATTTCAGTTTTCATTTTGCCTCTTGTCTCACTGTACATACGAGTTTTACTCCAACTCTCTCTGGCCAAGAGGAGGCTTTTCCTTGGTTTTGTCTCACACCCACATCCTCAAGAAATTTATTTTGTACAAACAACTTCTTTTTTGTCCCATTTATTTCTTGAAAGCCTAAACAAAGCAGTTTATATTTTGTAGGAAGACTTAATGATAATACATAGGCAGCAACAGGCTTTCTAGCTTGATTTGCTATGGAAATCAGATCAGTGTTAGCAACCAGTTTTGATGTCTGTTATTGTCCTCTCTATTCACAGTCTTGAAAGCCTTTTCTGAATTTAGCTAGATCTGTCTGACAAACATCTTCAGTTTTCAGAGAAACCAGAATGCAAATTTCAATAAACTATAGTGGTAACAGAGCAGCAAGACAATGTTAGTGCTCTAGTAATGAATAAAACTTTGGCCAGAATTTGTTATTCAGAGGAGAGCTCAACTACAAACCCCAGAGCTCTAGGGAATCAGGCTTCAGGTGTTCTGTTCACAGAATGGTTCATATTCCTAGGAAAGATGACCTGTGACTGAAGTATTCTTTTTAGTTACAGACTTTTTTACTCATTTTTTCATTCTAAGAGGATGAGAACTTTTACTCTTAAAAACTTAACAGGAAGTGAAGTGTAGTTCTTTTCCTGAATTTTCTAGACAAGGCTGGAAATCCCACATGACCATTTGTCTTTTTCTGAAGTCCTTTTATTAATTGGTTTGCTTATAGACCATACACTTTATTCTTTTTATTTACAAATTCAAAGTTAGTATCTATAAGTTAGTAGTTATTCTTTTATTAAATCAAAATTCAAATGCTGACAGAATGAAGTAATTTATGCCAGAGGTGACTTTACCATTTATAATAAGAGATTAGAGACTGTGTTAGTGATAAATCTGGAGTAGTGCAACTGCATCTAATTTTATATGGCAATGTTTTGGGGTTTTTTTCCTGTCTTTCAATCATTACAAACTTATGTAAAATTTCACCTTTGGAGCATCTCATCTTTTGAAATCAGAAACTGCTCTTTTTTTTGCCCGGTTCAAGGGTACAAAGAAATGAACCCAATGAAAGGAAAAATATGAGGAAAAATAAGTGCTGTATGTTGGTAAGAAGAACGTATTTTGTTTGTCAAGGAGACAAATACAAGTTGTGGAACAACAGAGTAGCTGACAGATCTACAAAAAGGTGTTTGAATGTGAGTCAGCAGATTTATCCTGAATAAAAGAATCCTTGTACAGGCTGTATAAATGGGGGTGTGCTATAGGAAGTATGGCAGTAATATTTATTTACCCTACAAATAAAGTCTGTGATACTTTGCCCAGCCAAGGGCAGAAAGCAGTTCAAGAAATGTCTGTACCAATTGGCAAGAGTCCAGAGGTGACCCAGAAGAATTATTAGAGGTCCGGACAACATGACTTGGGAGAAAAAAAATCAAAAGAGTTGGGTTTGTTTAGTCTAGGGGAGTGAAGAATGTGGAGGGACGTGATAGTTGCCACTATGAACAGGACAAGACATGATGTGTTTTAATTGCCTCAATAAGGTTAGGGTGGGCTTTAGCAAAAAAAGCCTTTTAAAGGCAAGATAGTGAAGTGTTGGATTAGTTTGCTCCAGGAAGCTGTGGAGTCTTTCACTGGAGATTTAAAGAGCAATTTAGACAAACATTTGCAAGGTGAGTTATGAGGCTGAAGTTTGCTTATATCTAACCCTGCCTAGGGTAAGAGAATGGACTGGCTGACCTCTTAAAATCCATGACAACCTACTTTTTTATGTCAACTACACTAGAGAGTGAGAGATTTTTTTACCGTCGTTGAAACTCATAACTTCTATTCCTTTAAAATATTTTTAAAGTGAATGGAGTCTAATCCTCTGTTTCTGCACACACAATATTCCCACTTAGGTGCACATAAGTGGATGCAAACCATCATTATTTTGACTGATTATTACCTCGATTGTTCATTATTCTGAGCATTTTATGCTCAGAAACGAGTGACTTTAAAGGTTACGTTAGTGGGCGACTTCAGAACATTATGTCACACACAGCAAGGAGGAGACAGCTGGGAACAGCATCCTTGCAGCAGCAGCAGAATGGTAGATGGATTTAATTTAGTTTTTTTGGACCATTTTGGTTCACCAAGTCCACAATAATTATTTAGAAGATGGGTTACATGACATTTTTTGGTATCTTCATCATGACAGCAACTACTAACAGCAATGAAAGACCTTCAAGAAGGTGATACAGCGTAATCTGCTTTGAACACTAGATTTCACTTTCATTGCTAACAATCAGAAATTGAAATGAAACTTGAAGAATACAACTAAAATGCAACTAATAAGCAGATGAGAAATAAAAGCAAGTGTAACAGGGAAATATAGTAGCTTCTTAGTCCAGCAGTCATAGTATCAGAGATACAATGTACTGAAAAAAAAAATCCTATTATCATATAATTGGGTCTGCCAAACCATGAAACTTAAATATAGGTTTTAAAATGTCTTAAATTATTGAGATGAAAAAATAATTAAATTTTTTGGAGGAGCGGAAATTACTTAGTGAAAAATATTCTCTCAATAATGGATGTTTCTGTCCTTTCTCTGATGATGAAAAGTTCATCCTGGTGCAAGAGATTTATTTATTTTTTTAATTAAGTTTTAGTATATTGGGTTAAGTTTGTCTTTACATGCACAAATACAGAGTTCACGGATTTTGTGGTTCTACTAATTACTGTGTTTGTGGAAGTTTTTCAGTAGATTAGAAAATTATTACTCCAACAAAGGCTGTTTGTTTTGGTTGGCATTAGTTCTGCTACTATATAAATAATTTAAAGTCTAATAATGAGGACGACAGGCTGACTCGTAGCCCAGAGGCCACAGCAGTCATCAGGTGGCCAAAAGAGACAAAGCAGGAGTCAGAACCTTGATCTCCCTCAATGTCACAGTTGTTCTGTCTGCCCTTCAATAGTATTGCAATGATAGAGCTGGTCTTTCTTCTTCTTCCTAAAAGAGGAAGATTTTATTCCAGTCCAATTTTTATTCCAGTGTGCTTTATCTTCCAGAAACATCAGGACAAAACAAATGCTGAAGCCCATAAAATGTTAATAAAAATGGAAATTCTTGTCTTCCAGGCAGCTCTAGCTGCTGCCTGTTGCCAGTTTTGGGGAAGATGTTCATACAGCTTCAGGATATTAACAGCAAGGAATAACCTTGCACTGGAAAGTTATCCAACTATACAGCATCTGTGTATGTGTGTATGTCATTTGAAGAGTTGTCTTAGGTTGTCTTGGGGTTTTGGTCACCCTTGAAAACAAATTTCATTGCCACTGTATGAAAGAAAAGAAAGGAAACTGCCATTTGATTAACATTCTCCAGCTGGCTATCAGTTCCCAATATGGAACTAGAAAGTGACATCTAAGTTATGATTTATTTTTATAAATCAAGAGCAGGCCCATTATGTCAGCCCTGCAAGACTCTGGGTGTTGGCAATGGCCAATTACTGTGGAAACTGCTTAAACAAATCAATGTTTGGATAAGGATCTGAAATAAACTCCATTTCAAAATAAATTTAATGCAAATTATCATTAGACCAAGACGTCCCAACCTCTTCATCTGTTTGTTGCTAAAACTATATCCTTCCCTGGAATTATTCACTGCAGTTCTACAAAGGAATAAATGAAAAACTGCTGTCCTCCCACTTAACCTGTAGCAATCAGCCTTTAAAAACATCTCATCTGTTACATTCCAATCGTATTTAGCTGCATTAATCGGAGCTGTGTGGTAAGAAATGATCTGGGGGGGGTTTGTAACACTGAAATATGAGGATATATGCAAGTATGGCTTTGAAGCCAATATAATCCTGCACATGGATTTCCATTGAAATCAAATTCATAAAAGCATACCTGTACACACCCTTCCTGAATTCAAACCCAAGTGCCTCTGAGAACCTGCTTGCTGTGGCAAATCTTGCTTCTTCAGGGAAAATCACAGCATAACAAGAACCCAGTATCTTGCCATTCTGTACTTCTGAAAGGCTCTTCAGTTTTTCTAAACACTATGAATAAAACAAATAAGAAAACGCATAGATGGCACATAAATTAAACCAGTACCATTTAATGTTTAGCAGTGAATACAGAAACACACACAGGCATAATTTTACACAAACTGAAAGGGAGGGTGCCTCTGTTACTGTGAACCTGCTTGCTGTGGAAAATCTTGCTTCTTCAGGGAAAATCACAGCATAACAAGAACCCAGTATCTTGCCATTCTGTACTTCTGAAAGGCTCTACAGTTTTTCTAAACACTATGAATAAAACAAATAAGAAAACACATAGATGGCACATAAATTAAACCAGTACCATGGTTTAATTTAGTGCTTAGCAATGAATACAGAAACACACACAGGCATAATTTTACACAAACTGAAAGGGAGGCTGAAGTGTTAGATTGACTATTTCAAAATTTAAGTTTTAAAAGCAAATTCAAATAAAGTAAGAGATATTTGATCTATTATCATGTGACACTAAAGACCACATGCAACATTATCAGGCTAAGTTACTAATTCTCTTTTCAGTGTTCAGTATTTTTATTAGCTCTATCTAGGTTTATTGTAATATTATTATACTTACACACAAATTTATTTAATCTGATTTAAAGTTACAGCTTTTGTGCTTTTTTTGCTTTAATCACAGGCTTCCCAAGCCATGAGGTTCCCAGCCAATGTGCTATTTATCACATTATCTATGTTCAGGTTTCCTATTTCTAGTTGCAAGGAAAAGAGCTTCTTACTATGGCAATATTGACTCCAGAGCTCCTGACTTCATACATGCAACATGAAATATTCCAGTCTGTCAAGGAGCCTCTAATTGTTACTCAAATTAATTGTATTTATAGTGAAGTTAACATAGTCCACTTTCCTGTAGGTTTATATCTTAAGCTTGATCCCTGGTGTGGATTTCCTTGTAGCTAATGAAAACTGAACTCATGCTGCATCTTTCCTTTGAGTGAAGAACTAATAGGGTCTCTTTGTGCTGTCCAACAGCTCATTTTTAAGAAGTATTTCAGGATTTGTCATTTTTGAGTTCTCTACTCCTTGGAAAAAATATGACTGAGATTTGTGTTTGGAGGAGAAGGAGAAAGTGCAGAGGGGAAAAACAGATGCACAGAGACATAGCATCACAAACATGTGGTCTACAGAGGAACAATGGCTTGTGGAGACCCCCCAAAATCTCAGCAGAGCGAATGGTGCACCCTGACACAGCTATTCCCAGGCTGCTGTAGGGGGACAATCAGACCCATTGTCTGGGTATGAAACCCACCAACTGAGTCATTGGGAGATGATCTCCCTGGTCACCTTCTAGGCTCAGGGCATTAGAGGTGAATAGGACTCACCATGGGAAGGAAGGAAAACATTTTTGGGATGGGGAAAAACCAAGGTTTAGGAAAAGGAGGGATCAAAGTGGGTTATTAGAGGGGAATGGGACTCAACATGGGATGGCAGGAAGAACATTTTTGGGATGGGGAAAAAAACAGGTCTAGGAAAAGGAGGGATCAAAGTGGGTT
>NW_008590118.1:0-2817 GCF_000691845.1 Merops nubicus
AGGAAGGAAAGGGCAATCTCTTCTCACATGTACCCTGCAATAGGACGAGTGGCAATGGTCACAAGCTGGAGCACAGGAAGTTCCACCTCAACATGAGGAAGAACTTCTTTACTGTAAGGGTTCCAGAGAACAGAACAGGCTCCCCAGGGAGGTTGTGGAGTCTCCTTCCTTGGAGACTTTTAAGACCCATCTGGATGCGTTCCTGTGTGACCTGCCCTAGACTAGATGGTGCTGCTCTGGCAGGGGGGTTGGACTCGATGATCTCCAGAAGACCCTTCCAACCCCTAACATTCTGTGATTATGTGACTACACAACATAAGGTGCAACATACACTTTTGGCAAACATCCATAACAATTCAGTCTCGCTACCTCTGCTATGGTCCTGCATAGCAGGATTTAATTCTAAATGTGAATGTATATTGTTATTTTTGACATGGACATCACAATTATGAATTGAGCAGGCTAAAGACCCTTTTACATCCTCTAAGTGTCCATTCCACAGCTGACTGGTGTGTAATCTTGCACACTACAATCTGGTCCCATCAATCTTAAGGGATGGTATCATTCAGTAATAATAATGAAATAACTGTATTAGAAACTTGCAAAATGTATCAGCCAAATATCTTCAAAAACCTCACTTTAAAGTTATTACATGAGAATCTCCCCACCAAAAAACAAAACAAAACAAAAAAAACAAAACAAAACAACATATTTTCATAAGATACATACTGTGCAAAGTGAAAAAAAATAGGAGTTAATATCTCAATTAATATTTCCCTTTTATTTCCTTTTTTTTTTTTTCAGGCTCTGATATATTCCATTCACTTGTTAACTCTGCATATAGAAAGACAGAAGTGTACTCTCTGCTTGCTGTTGTTTTCATATTCCTTTCCTCTACAGACAGATCTCCATCTGTTGCTGACAATCTACTGAATACCCATTTTTTCCCAAAGCCAGCATCTTTAATATATAAGCAATCCTTTTCATCTCTGGCGCAAGCATGAATGGGAGTATAACTTACCAGCCTGATGAGAACCATCCAGAGACTTCCCTGCTGATAGAGTGTTCAGTATATCCCAGACTGAAGGTTATCTGAGCACTAAGATATGTATACATCCACTCATACAGAGAGCATCCTGAGCATCCTCTGGTTTTACTGCTTGCAGACAGTTTGGATTCCATCATAAGGATAACCTGTGGTGCTCTGTGCATACTATTTTTACATACAGCACTTTCACCTCCCTAAAGTGTCAATGCCTTCAAAAGTTGGTTACTTCACCATGAAGTTTGCACACAATCAATGAATCAATACGCAGACATGGGCCTCTATATCCTAGTATAAAGAGCATTTCCAAAGTATAAAAAAGGCAACAAAGTTCTATGAGATCCCTGAAGATGACATATGTCTAAAAGCATATACTCAGATATGTTGTAGATTATCCAGACACATACTCCAATGATATAATTTCACACAGTTCCATAAGAATATTTTCCCTTTAGGTGTGTCCCTAAATGGAAAACTTCTTGTGGATTGCCTGCCTTTTTGATAATACATGAATCTCAGCATGGAATTTCCTGAAATCACCTGCTGATCATCTCCACAAATCCACCCTCTATGAAAAACAACTAAGCAGCTCTAAAGTACAATTTTTTGTTCCATTTCTTATTGTTCAAAGTTTTTATTTTAAGCTTAACCCTGTCAATTGCCACAGTAGTTTGCATTTCTCTTGAAGCTAACTGAATACTCAAGAATATCAGGGTTTTTTTAAAAGAAAAAATTAATTCTGAATTCAATGATGAAAACTTCAAAACTTGTAGGATTAAAATTCAGAAGAAAAAAATTCTCCCCCACAGTGAGATACAAAATGAAAACATAATTAACAATAATCTTTGAATTTTTAAGTCAGGGCTTGTTTGTTTGTTTGTTTTCCAGAACTGGATTTGTACAAATAAATTTGGCAAATTCAGAGCATGTTCCAGAGCATTTTTTTCAATTAGCAACAAGAAATCTTTCCTTTCTGTAAGGGGACTCAGACCCTGTAACAACACAGCCTTTGTTGCCAATTTGGCAGGAGCCTGGAGGCCTGAGTGCTTAATGCACTGGCATTTACATATAAATTGACATATTCTTTATCATTCTGGATATTTGTTTAAACTGGTACGCTATGTGAGATGGGAATAGAAATCTGCTTGTCCAAATTCTGTATGAAAGCAGATCTATGACCGATCAGCTCTGCCCTCACCCTCAGGGGTAGATAAAGATCAGTGGAAGGACACATTTTAGGACATGCTTGCCACACACAATATTGATACTGAAACACAAAGGAAATCAGCATGCAATACACCACTGTTCCTCAGCTGCTGCATCTTTTGAGTGTGTGAATAGCTTAAGAGCTATTGCATGGAGGACTAGAGGTATTATGGGACATCCTTCTCCAGACCTCTCTGTGCTAAAACAAAATCATCCCGTAAAGACACTGACCAAGCATGAAAACAAACAGTGGGTGTTCAGGAGATAGTCCACACCATACCTTATCCAGTCAATAAACATTAACATTTTAGTGTGTACCTATTTCCAAATGTCTTTGAAATCCTGAATGTCCTTTTTTTCGAGTGACAGAATGAGAACAGCTTTGAACATCTGCATGTATATGCACTCTCGCCAAAGCTGAAGGACAAAAAAAGATGGGCTGTTGTCATTGCATTACCATGCAATTGCTGTGCAGCTTCTTTAGCCTTGTAATGTAGGAGGTCAGATAAAATGGCCAGGAAGGTCCCTTTTAATTGGAAAATCCATTAAATAGACAGGGAAGAGCG
>NW_008590118.1:2848-76199 GCF_000691845.1 Merops nubicus
GTATACTATGAAAAATATCAACATTAACCTAATTTTTGCTTCAAGATCATATGCTAGAAAATATTTACCAGAAATACAAAGAGCTCAAGGCAAGGGTCAAGCAGCAGAGAGCTGAACAGATAGGATTCCATTAATATAAAGGATTATAGTCAGCATATGACTGAGAATAATAACTTGTGGATGCTCTGGCAAAGACACACACACTAAAACCTTCTAAATTAAATCAATGAAGAAGGAGTTCTGATAGTTTAGCAGCACACTGGCAGGGTGCAACTCAAAAAGAAGAAAAAAAAATGAAACCAACAACCAAAACCAAGAAAACACTAGGGGAAAACATCAATAAACTCTTGCTACCCATGGACAGACTTCACAGCAGTTGAATAAGACAAATAGAAGAATGAGTCTGCTGCTGCCCAGAGGGAAATGTAATGACCCAATTTATGACCTGCCACAGGAAGAGCCCTACAGAATAAAACAGCCAAAAACTGGGAAGTCATATGAAACTAAATTAGGGCCTGAATTAAGTGCAAGTCAGCAAAGCACTGGTGGAACCAAGAGAAAATTTTGATAAAGCACTACCACTCCCTTCCCCCACTCAAAGATAAATTATTGCTTCATCTACTCAAATCCAAACATAAAACATGTAATGGGAAAAATATTGTGACTGAATTGTTGCACTAGCATTACTTATGCTAGTGAATGGGTGAATTTAGGAGTCTGAGAACAGAGATTGAGAGTGCTCCAGCTGTTACATCTACCTACCATTAACACTGAGCCACCAAGTCCATTTCTAAGTCTAAGCCAGTGTTTTTTGTACTTACTCTGAAGTACAAGCCTTCAAATTTCATAAAGGCTTTAAAACTTTACTGTCCTTGCTGAAAAAAAAATCACTGCTATGAGAGAAGTCATTGGATGTAGTAAGTTTTATTATCTTAAGAATATTGCCTTTTTTATTTTTTCTTCTTGTATATCAATATCAGGAAGTGCAGGCAGGGAACCTTTCAAGAAGAGAAATTATTTCCCTCTGTATAAGATCCATGCACATCTTTAGCTAGAGTTCTCCTCAAGTGGTGGACAGACAGTGAAGAAAATATTTGAGTTATGGATTAGAAGAACAGTGATTCTCCTATTTTAAAAGGTCTCCTGGGTTTATTTATTTTCTGAAAATAATAGAACTCATTTTTCATCATGCAAGGTAGTTAAGCTAAGCATCAGCATGCACTCATTCTCTATGGCTCTCTTTTTCTTTCTGGCAGTCTTTATCTATTTGACAGGAGAGATTAACATCATTCCTTTGAAAGAAAGTATCTGGCACAAATTTTCCTCCACAGTCTTACATCCTACATCTCCTTTTAAAACCAGACCGAAAAAGTGAACTTTTCATGAAAATGTTAGCATGAAACATGTTGACCCATCCTTCCTCTTCCCCTAGAATTGCTGAAATATTTGTTGACTGTGACCTATATGTGTCAATCATTTAGCAGCCTTGAAGTTCTATTTGCCAGTAAAGGAAGTTTCTCTGGAAAAAGAGAAAATTCTCCCTACTTTGTATTATAATCTGAAGATTATAATCTGAAGATTATAACACATCAACTCAGAGGTGTATCATTCCTTTGTATCATTTATTCTATATTTTTCTTTCATCTTCTTATTAATTTCCTCTTTACATGTAACAAATTCTTAAAACTGGACAGGCTAAAATCAAGATGCTTACCCAAAAGATGGGGAAAGGCATAAAAAGTGAGTAATTATTAACTTCTTTATTTGAATCTGTGACAACGACAGGAGAAATTTCTCTTCTGAATCAAGAATTATAAACTTGACCCAAAATACACATTTTTAAGCAGGAAAACAAAAATAAGGTTGAGAGATGCCTGTTCATTCTTTCATTTTTCCCTTATCCTCAGTAATCCTGTAGGCATCTTATTGCATCACCCTCCTTCTCTAACAGCTAGAAAAATAATACCTTTGTTTCATTCTTGGGGTTCTTGTAGTGACGTTATCCTCTGCCTTAAACAATTATTTCCCTTCCTTGTTGTTTATTCTCCTTAGTTTGCTTATAAGAATCAATTATGTCCCTTTTCAGTCTTCGTTTTAAGCAGCTAACCAATCTGTGCTCTCTTGAACACATCTATATTGCCTTCTGTTGCAAGGAAGTGTAATCCAGAGATATCTGACCCAGAAGAAATACAAGCTAGCCTGCCTGCATGATTCACTGCAACATCCCATAGAATTACCAGTTTGGGTCTGAAATTAATATAGCTTCTCTTGAGCAGTACTACATTCTTGCTAATAATTTACTTCCTTCTGTCTTCTAACCTCCTTCCTCTCTTCCTTCTCTGCCCTGAGTGATCAACTTACACACACATTTCTTTCTTTACCTTTGCTTTTTCTCGCCCCTCAATAGTGTTCATCCCCCACTGAAAAGAATCAGTGAATTAGTGTTTGAATATTATCAGTGGAGGAACACAGATTACAACAGAGAAGAGGGATGCTGTACTCTTAAAAGAGATCAATTGACAAATGTGGTGCCTAAAAGGCAGAATAGAGTTAAGATAGATGATGTGAATCATTTTGGATTTATTGGGCTGATAATGAGACACTGAATGCACATCACATCTACTAAGCTCAATAAAAGTTGAGAACAGCATTTGTTAAGAACTGGATGGAAAAAGGGGAGGCAGAGGGAAATTAAACAAGTAATTAAGATACTGTGAGAAAACATGATGAAGTCATAGAAATTAGGAACAGAATTGATTTTTTTCTAGTTCTTTAATAGTCAAAACAACATTTTCCCTCATATCAAATATTCTACAAATTATAAAATAAAATTCTAAGCAGGGGTCATAAAGTGTCCATAGAATGGGCAATCTCAAATATCCAGCTCTCCTTCAGCCTATGGAACGGATGCCTAACTGGAAAAAAAAAAATCCTATGACTAAATTGACCATCTCTGTTCTAAATAGCAGACTGACTGCTCTGGAACTGGTTTGTACTAAAATAAGAGGTAGTTTGAGAGGAAAAGGGGAAGGGGAAAGAAATCACATAGTCCTCTTACAGACAGATGGAAAACTCTGCTGAGCACCACTGTGGTGGTCACCTGCTGTGCTCTGAATGGCCAGTGACAAATAGCATACAGCTCTAAAATGCTGGGTGAGGCACTCTCAAGCTTTTTTACTTCTCAGCATATCACAGACTTACGTTGTGCCAATTCATACCTACAGAGATCATTGAACAAATACTCCACTCTTCTCTGCTGTTAGACACTCTACACTCTTTTAATCCTTTCTTACTTGGGATTGAAAAGATCTCAATGAAAAATGGGCTGAATTAGTATCTTGAAAATTTTTTGAAGATGAAGTGGGACTCAAGCGACTTTGGTTCATGTCACAGAAATCAATGTAATATTTCTTGAAATATAGGAAGGTGAATTATGATTGCTTGGAGTTTAGGGTTATCTTTTCAGTCTGAAAAATATTCATAGGGTTACAGGTGAAATATGCAAGTACCTCAGTCGAACATAGTCCTATAAATAAATTTAATTTTAATAGGAATTTTCCCTGGCTAACAAATGACTAAGCAGCACTGCATAAAGCCCAAAAATAGTAGCTGGTATTTCAAGGACGATTTTTTCTTCCTAAAGGAGATTGCACTATAAAACATCTACGTCTAGCAGTTATGAAATATACATAACTGGGAAAGGTAGAGACAGAGAATAAAATAGTGAAAGGCGTGCATTTGCATAGCTGGAAATCAGGCCAATCCCTAATTTCTGTACATATCCCCACAAGTGAAGAACTGCACCAACAGTCACACATGTTAAAGTCATAAATCACATTTCAGCTTTGAAAACTTAAAAAACTCCCTCAGTAGAAAACACTTCCAAGATGCTGTGGAGAACTTGAAAAAATAAAAAAAAAAAAGAGACAATAAAAAGAAAAAAGGAATATGAATCTATGTAAATATCACTGTGCTGATGTAGGATTTTAGAAAGTGCAAACTCTCTATGAGAAATCTTAGAAAAAAAACTGTTTAAAAAATCAGAAAACTAAACCCAAACAGAACTAGGAGCAGATCAGAAACACCATGTTGCTGAACATCAGTGTAAAGGTGAGAAGGGTTTAACAGACAAGAAAAAAAGGATTAGAATAAGTTTGGGATTTCATTTTTTTGTTTGTTTGGTTTTTTTTTTCAGGGCAAGAGAGTAAAACACTGAGCAGCTAAGCCTAAACACGAGAGATGATGTTTGTTATTAGAGGGCATGAGACAAACCATCCTTATGGTCAGAACTCAGGGGGACGTTGTTTAATATCCTCACTAAGGACTGGCGCAATGGCGAAGGAGGTACCATCTGAAACTTGGGTGCAGAAGTCAACCTGCTTCTCCTCAGAGGGATCTTGGCAGGCTGCAGAAATGTTATGGTGTTAAATGCAAAGTCCAGAATTTAACATAGAGGCACAGAAGTGTAGGCAAGGGTTGGCTGCACAGAGGGCAGCCAGGAAGAAATGGAAATGTGTTAGTAGCAGAACAAAACACAGCGTCTGGACTTCTTCCCCTTTCACTGTTCAATTTCAGAGCTGAGATAATTCTGAGAAAGCAAGAAAAAAAAATAAAAAAGGAGATTGAAGGGTTAATTCTCTTGAATATTACAGAAAGCCCTGCCATGTGTTTTGAAAGCCATTTGACAACACGGAGCAGGAGGTACGGTGCCCTGTAGTTCAGAGGGTACATTGTTTATCATGAAATGCCAGATTTGCATATGGTAAGTACTTTCTTTTATTAAAAAGCAATGCAAATAGTCACACAAACTCCTCTGTAAATAGCAAAGGAGAACACTTAGCCACCCGTACTGAGGATTTACATCAACTGAAATGGCAGCAGAATCTGGCCTAGACAATGAAAAACACCCAACTTATGTTTGAGAAATTTCTCTAAGTAATTCTTCTTTCCTCTGGTGGCAGCTTTGCTCCTTTATAACCTGTACAAAATCAAAAAGAGGTGAGCTCCTTCTGTCCATGAGAAAAAAACTCTTATTTAAAAATATGATTTCAGACTTTTGTGGCTTATGAAACCCTACTGGCAAACAAAGCTCATAGAAACCTTTATAACCTATAGGATACACAGTTTATCTCTGTTTTGATTAGATCTTCCATATGTTTTAATCTTTTCTCTTTCTTTTCACACTTTATAATAACACTCTCTTCAAGCAAATACTCTTTAATCTTATAATTTGAAAACTAATTCCATTTCAACTGTCTTTGGCAAATGACCTTTTCTTCTTTTGCTATGGGAAAAAAAAATAAAATAAAAAAAATCCTGTCTTTTGCTATTTTTATCCTTGCTCAGCTTTCTGGATTTCAAAACTATTCATCTACTGAGTTTTTTGCCAGCAATAATATTTCTTATTCTGAATTTCTTGGTGAAGAAACCTTAGAAAACATTCTTTCATGAAAGCCATTTGATTAATTTGTCTAAATGCATTTCTTTTGTAAACCAGGTTGATTATTTCAAAATGTCAGGGTCTGGGAGCAGATTTGAGAGCTATCCTGGCAAATACTATTGACCAGATTAAAAAAAAGTTTAAAGACATGACAGCAAGGTGGACCAATGACTGGCCTGCCATCTGTCACGGATGGATTAGAACAGTCTTTCCGTACCGATATCTAGGAGACACTAATTCCAGCCCAAATACATGGATTGGCTCATGCAGAAGGAGATTTACTCAACAGAAAGTTTTTTTCTGAGTGGCTGAAAGTCAGCTGTCATCTTGAGAACACAAATTGTTCATCCTGATTACAGGAAAACTTGCATGTCCTACTTTCTATGTTCTAACTATCACATCTAATTAAGTGAGTAAGTCATCACAAATTATTTGTGAACATCTTGAGTGGACTAAATATAAAATAGTTAAGAGCTGTAAACCACTGGTTTAATTTTCACAGTGTTTTTACCAGTAAAATGGCCGTCAATCATACAAACCCTGAAGGATTTTCCCACAGAGAAGTCAACAAAGGAAGATTTCTCTGTCAGTTAAAGCAGCATGAATCCAATTTAACACCACCAGTCTCATATACATCCACTCCAGGCTGAAGCAATGTTACTGCTACATAAACAAAATCTCAGTCACTCCACCCCAGAAATTAAGCTGCCTACGTTCTTGGATGGAGCTTTCACATGGAGGCTTGGGCTGTGATGAGTAATGCTTTCAGAGTGACAGCCCTCTCCCTTAAACACAGACAAAACCCAAGCACTTTATTTAGACTAGATGAGACAAATACTTTTTGCATCTCTGTTAGCAGTTGGGGTGATGGGACAGAAGGCACCCTCAGCACGTCTACTCTTGTGCTGAATTTTATAGGGATAGAGTTAATTTTCTTTACAGTAGCTAGTATGGGGCTATGTTTTGGATTTGTGCTAAAAAAAAGTGTTGATAATACAGGGAAGTTTTTGCTGTTGTTGAGTAGTGCTTACACAGAGTCAAGGCCTTTTCTGTTTTTCACCCCACCCAACCAGTGGGTGGGCTGGGGATGCACAAGGAGTTGGGAGGGGACACAGCTGGGACAGCTGACCCCAACTAACCAAAGGGATATTCCATACCACATGTCACCATGGTCAGCATGAAAAGCTGGGGAAAGAAGAAGGAAATGAGGGACATTTGGAGGTACAGTATTCATCTTCCCAAGTCACCATTATGCGTGATGGAGCCCGGCTTCCTGGAGGTGGCTGAACACCTGCCTGCCCGGGGGAAGGAGGGAATGAATTCCTTGTTTTGCTTTGCTTGCATGTGTGACTCTTGTTCTACCTATCAAACTGTCTTTACCTCAATCCATGAGTTTTCTCACTTCTCTTTCAATTCTCTCCCCATCCCACTGGGAAAGAAAAGAGTGAGGAAGCAACCGTGTGGGTATTACCTGTCAGCTGGGGCTAAATGACAATAACATTGAAATAGGGGAGCAGTCAACACAGTGGAGGTTGCCAGTCAGAAGGACCTGGACAGCCTAGTGAAATGGCCTCACAAGAACTTCACGTGTTCTCTTTTTGGGTGCCTCATTATACAAAACATAGAATCATAGAATGTTTGTGTTGGAAGGGACGTGCAAAGGTCATCTAGTCCAGCCCCCCTGCTATAAGCAGAGACACCTCCAACTAGATAAAGCTGCCCAGAGCCTCATCAAGCCTGACCTTGAAAGCCTGACCATGTTGACACAAGCAAGTTCAGTGGAGGCCACCAAACTGGCCAAGGGGCTGGAGCACATGACATGCCAGAAGAGGCCAAGAGGTGCATCTGTCCATCCTGGAGAAGTGAAGGCTCACAAGGGAGATTAGTGGTATTTAGAATAACCCAACTTAAGCACACAGAGAGGAAGAGATATTCTTCTTAGAGATGGACAGCAGAAGGACTAGAGGCAACAGAGACAAGTGAGAACATAGGAAATTCTGATTAGATATATGGAAAAAAAAATACTGTGAAGGTGTGAAATAATGACAGAAGTTGCCCAGAGATGTGGAGGAACCTCCACCCTTAGCAGTGTTTGGGATAAACACTGGTTAAAGATTTTCACAACCAAATGTGAGCTCTGTGCAGGAGCTTGGACTAGATCACCTCAAGATGTCACTTCCAATCCAAAATATTCTATGCTTCTATAGCTGATATTTGTATGGTTAAAGTTAGTTCACATTAAACCTACATGAAAAATTTCTCACATAAATAAGACTAAATGTCTCAACAATGGAATGAAGGAGTTAAACCTAAACTTCCTGAGTAAATCTTGATTTTGCAACATAAGGCTATTAAATGATCATTTTTAGGTTATTGACATCTTAATCAACTCATCTTTATACAGAAGATTGGTCAGATCACACTAGTAAATATGATAACACTGAATGACAATAACCACAATGGTACAGTATGGTTTTATCTTTCCTTTACTTCAGTTCTTTAAAATTGAGTTTACTAGCAAATATACCTGTCAGGAAAAAGTATTTTCAATAGCTGTGATTGTTCATGTATTTATCTCCCATTTTTGTACCTTGGCTGTAATGTGAACTGAGAGATTTAAGCCTGGAAATTCCCTGGTTTGATCTCTGTTCTGCAGTATACCTAGCTGACTAAGCAAGATGGAATTTTCCTCCCACATTTTCCATTTGGAAATGTATCTTTATTTGAATGGGCTTTATTAAATCATAGTCAAAGAAACAGGGTCCAACATAAGAATCCTCTTCACATTGGGCTCAAGATTAGAGGAGTAGAGGGCAGAGCACTGATTAGTTCTGTGGGCTGAAGCCTTAGGAAAGATTATTCTATCACAGGAAGACATCTCTTCCAGATGCTTCTCTGCCAGCTAGCAGAGCTAACAAAATCTGAGGAGAGAAAGCTGAACTCTGAAAACAAATAATTCCAAATTTGTATTGTCAGCTGCTGCCCATTTCATAAATAACCTAATTTGCCCTCTACGCAAGACTACAACTAAATTATTCTAACAACACTTCAGAAAAGATTAACTTGCAATAACAGCTAGATTATTTGCAGTTCTTGAACAGCACTTCAAAGGGCCAGGAACTTTTTTTCAGTCCATTCTGTAATTAATTTAGAGACATGCTGAATACCAGGGAAAATGTTTTGACTGAGATGATTACTTCATTAACTGTAACGGGGGGAAAGGGACTAAGATTTATTTGGCCTGTTGCAGAGCAAGGCCATGGTAAAAGTCTCTTATAACCCTCCTGCACCAAAATTCCTCTACAGCCATCCAGGAGAGAAAGCTTCAGCAGCAAGCCAGTCATTACACATGCTTTACCACACCAACACATTATTACTGTGCTTCCTCCTTCCTTCTCTCTTCACTCCTTGCCTGTTCCTTACCTAATGTGGGCTAAAGCCATACTAGTAATCTCTACTGCAGCAGGGAAGGTTCCTTGGTTTTGAGCCAAGCTGGCATAACCTGGCCTTACCTATTTAGCACCCATAGGCACATGGCTTTCTTTGTCCCTAGGTCCTTTTGGAAAGAGTCCCTAACTCCTGCTGGTTTACAAACCGTGCTGGAGAATTGTTTGGCAAAACGGCACCATGGACCATTTAAACAATTCAATAGTGTAGAATAGAAAATTATATTGCCTGGGCCACAAGCTTTGTTTAACCCACTGAAGTAGAACGAGACTAAGTATCCGAAAGCCCAGGAATCTGCACCTTCAAGAAAAACAAAGAAAAAGAAAAATGGTGTCAGAAATATAAGGGAAAAAAATCTACTCTTTTAACGCTGGATCAAAATTCAAGGTTGAATGGTGATTAAAAATCCTCTATATCTCTTCTACAAGAGATATCTGTCAAACGCTTTGAATGTCTTAGGGTGTCTTTACATTAGCAGGCACAGCATCCCAAAAGGAGCAATCTACAGAAGGAAAGAGAGTTGGTGCCCTGTTATCCTCACTCTACGCATTTCACAGAGTTCCTTCTAATACTGAGCTTCCATTTGTGGTTAGATAACATTATCTGTATATCTTTTCATTTCGTTTCATTGCAATGAAATCCATTGCAAGTGCTCCAAGACTGGTTCCCAAGGTGAAGCAATGTATGGTAAGCAAGCACTTGCTTTGGTGGTACACGCTTCCTCTGAACTGAAGAGCTAAGGTAGATGCATCACTCCAGAGTATGCAAAAGATCCCCAAAGAAAGATCTTGGTTCATCATACAAAACCCAAAGTGGTTGTGCTTTTTTTTTTTCAGTTCTTTTAAGAAACATCTTTGAAATTAGTGCTTTTTCCACCTTACAGCTGGTTTGACTCTTGAAGCAGTGCTACCTTCTTACTAGCATGAAGACTCAATTAATTGCATAATGCAAACTTACACCAGGAAAGACACCACTTAAGCTGGAGGCAGTGTACTACAGCCACAACCTCCCCTGTGAGGGATTCCTGAGATAGTCATTTGCAAGCAAACAGTGGGAGCTGTGTACATTTTTACTTAGGCACTGTACTGAGTGATTAAAGTTACAGATACTAGTGAGAACCATTTTGCACAGGTATGTGATTCATTTGTACTTCATAAAATGAGTTGAATAAAGAAATTAAAAAGAAACTAGAATTTTAAAAGTGTCAAAGGATATGCATAGGTAAGCTGTAAATGTGTCTTCTTTGTCACCAAACATACTCTCTGCATCTATATAAGTGGCAACAAAGTGAAACTGAAAAAGCAAACAGTACAAATTCACATTGTGTTGAGATGACAATAGACATGAGCTGAAAAAAAGAAATGCAGTTGGACAGAAGAAAAAATGTTTTCCCCAGGAAGACTATCCAGTGTTGGAGCGGGTCCCCCAGAGGTGTTGTGCAGTCTCCACCCTCAGAGGGAAGACCAGATCCTGGTCTGATCTGATCACACTGCTGACCCTGCTCTGAGCAGTAGGTTGCACTAGAGACCTCTTGAGTTCCACAGCGACATGAGATGATATTGAGATGATATTGGATGATTAGAACTATAAGAAGAGGACCTCACAAACTGTTGTCTCATCATTTCTCACTCATGATGCCAGTGCACTACGTGGCTCACACCAGCTCATTCTGACCACAGGATATACATGTATACACACACACCTCTGTACACACGTGGAAGGAGGAAATGAACACAGTAATAGAAGAGCCTAGAATACCCTGATGTTTCCTGTCAAAAGGGAAGGTTTTTCATAACAAAGTTAGAAAGTTTCAGTAAATATTAAGTGGACAAGTTGCTGAGAGCAGTGAGAAGTTAATTATTTCCCATTTGAGGACTGCTTGTTATAATTTCCATGCTACATTTAACGGTTGTACTGCAATGATGTCTATTTACATAATAGCACTCAATAGTATATGCTTAGCTGACAAAAAGATAAATGGCTGATCATTTTTATATGTTAAAAGTGTTTTCTAGCAAACAGGATGATTAAACCATTTGAAAAAAAAAAAAACAACTATTTTCTTTGGGTAGCTTCAATAACTATTTTTTTCCTCCCCTAAGGACTTTTCAGAGGTGAAACCAAACAGATGGTCACACTGATCATTTTAGATGATTCACAGCAACTGGATAATAAAAGTATTATGATCAGCGTGACCTGCACTGAAGGAAGGAGTCATACTCTGCCCAGCTCTGACCCTGTTATTCTGCTCTGTGACAATGCAGGAGGAGTTATTAGATTTCAGGTAGCCTCAAGATCTCTTATTGATTGCAAAGGCAGGTTCCTCTTCTTATTGACCACATTCACTTTGTGTGCTGTAAACTTCCCTATTTGTGCTTTCTTTGGATGAGAATTTATAGAGGTTGCCTATTTCATTGTTCTGATGAAAGCAGCTCAGAAAAAAAAATATCTATGTCCACAGATGCAGGAGTAATGAGCTAGTAAGCACATATTCCACTGTAGTTTAACTGTCTTTCAGATATAACCTCAAGAACCCTTCACAAGGACATTTTATGCTCCCTTACCTGTGCTTTTTTAAAAAGAAGTTCCCATTTTGGAAGCTTCACTTTGCAGGTTTCTTACTTTTTGAATCCTTTTAAGCATTTCTCAGATAATTATATAGAGTGGAATTAATCTAAAAGTTACATGCCTTATCTAGGCTAGTCATCCAAGGTTCCTCTCCTGACACTGGTGAGAGACTGGCACCTCCAAAGGGCAATTTTCATACCATCCAAAAATAAGTGTATAAAACTCTATAACAGGCATGAAATTAATTCTAAGAGTAATGTTAAATTTTCAGCTTGGATACAATTTCTACTAAATTCATATCATATCTATACCCTACATGAACTTCATCTATTGCTTCATGTGTTAATTATTCTCATCTGTATTAAATATTCTGTATAACACTTCTGAAAATGATTAGAACAGGCCAATAACTAGCACTAAGAGCTTATCATGTTTTTTAAATGTCCTTTGGGGGATTTTTCATTGGAAAATATTGATTAATTGAAACTGATCCTTTGGTCCAGGACAGAATTTCTGGTAAAACATACAAAAAGACAGCTAGTCTTCTCAGAATAGCAAGTAGTTTAGTTGTAAAACTAATTAAGTGTGGAAATCTTCTTTTTTTTAGGATGGGAACTTTATCCAATCTCTGCCATTCTAGGTAACTTACCTATTCCATTGGGATACAAGGTGATTTCATGGTCTAATGAATCTTTAATTAAGGATAGAGATTTGGATAATTCCAGTGAATAGTACTGAGGACAGCTAACAGCTTACTGCTGATGTAGCTCACCTGGGTCCCTTGTATTTTCATGATGTTCTTTGAGTATCAGACCTATCTGGGGATCCCTCATTTTTTCTCACTTTCATTCCCCAAAACAACTAAACAAAAGCTCCCATAAACTACCCCTAGACAATCTTTCACATACTAATTTGTTTTCTCCCTCATAGGAATACGGATACATTTTAAATCTAAAAGCTAGGATCAAAAACAATTTCTAGACTCCCCAAACGTCTATTTTAAACAGAAAAGATGGGTAGAAGATGATGTGGTCGATTATAACATAGAAGCATAATGAACAAACTTGATTTAGAAGCAAGTAACGATTTACAAGCATGATATTAATTCTTTTCTAGAAAAATAATGGAAAGAGAGAGGTGGCTTCACAGGACCTGGTTAGTGGAACGATAGACACATTTATTACAGGAAATGGTGGCAGAGAATGAGAAAAATGAAGAATAAGGAGTATCATAGACAGCACTAAAGTTACCTGAAAGTGGTTGATGTAGCTGAAGGAACATCCAGTCAGCAGAGACGCTTTGCAGAATATAACCCTTGGGTTGTCCTGTATCCACCCAGAAAGCTGGTGACTGAGTTTTAGCAAAGTATCCTATCTTCCATATTTTCTCTGATTTCTAAACTCATACAGCAAGATACATCTCAACTTTTGGCATCAACATTGCAGATAACAACTAAGTCAGTCACCCAAAGTTCCTTTTCTGCAGAAAAATAGCTACTGTTTGGTTGCAATTCACCTGATCTATTTTCATTGTGTTATGAATCACACACTAAAGGATGTCAGTGATGGACTAGCTTGGAAGCAAGCATCACTCTTAATTAGAATGCTGCTTTGGTTTCTGTGCCTTTCTTCCATTGCCTAACATCTGCATCATAGGAAACCACTGATTTGCCCTTCCAGACAACTCCTCCTGGATAGCTACATTTTAAAAACCTTTATGGTTTATTTTTTTTCACGAAATTGTCCTGGTTCCATGTAAAAAGGGGTTCAGGGCAGGACCCACACGGAACAGAACTATGTACTCGTCTCTCCCCCTCTGAGAGAGAGACACTTTGGAAAAAAAAATGAAGAATATTGTTCAACAAGGAACAGTAAACGAAAAAGGGAGGTAAGGAAAATAATATATACAAAGATTAGGGGAAAAATACAAAAAATAAAATATACAAAACCCTCAGAAATGGTTCCAGGGTCCCATGGAGTGAAAGGAGAACTTTCCTCTCTGAGTTCCAAGGCAGGAGTGAAATTAGAACCCACTCCCTGTCTCTTATCAGAGTGTGTGTGGGAAGGGGAGGGAATACAATGGTTTCACCCCTACCCGGGGTCCTCCCAGTTGCTGGAAGGTCACGCCCCCATTCCAAGCCTCCAACCACAACAGAAATGCACATGGCTAACAGTGTTATTTGTACATGCAGCTGCCAAGCTGATGAACCCTGATTTATTGTCAGCTTTTGATGGAGAGTATACTGCACCTCTGCAAAAGCAGTATTAGAAAGGTAATCAGATACAATAATAAAGCTACTGTTTGGGAATATCTGTGAGAGAAAACCATGCACTCCTTCGACACAAGCCAGTTTCCTTTCCACATCTGAGAATTCTGAGTTCCACAAAGAAAATTCTGTGACCAGTAGTCTGACAACTTGACATCTATCCCCAAAATTTGTGTGAAAGATTCTATGACTTCTCCTAAAATGACAAAGCATTTCAGACAGGTGTTTGTTTTAGGATACATCAAATATGTATCATGAAAAAAAATATTATTAAAGAACTTCTAGAATAATTAGATACCATTTTTTGTTCTTCTCTACAGAAGAACAAAATATGTGAGAGTGGGAGCAAGAAAGAGAAACATCTGCATTCAAATCTAGTATATCATCTGAAAGTAATTTAAAACCTGTTACGGTACGATTAAAAAGGGGATAAGACATTTTAGACAGCTAATTTGAGTAGTTCTCATGAAGATTAGTTAGTGAACAGTTGTGATGATGTTACATGGGGAAGAACTCTGCATTTCACACTATTTAGCTTCGACAAAGAAGGGTTGGAGAAGTCACTTCCAGGGAACTTCAACCCACTGAAGAACATAAGGGATATAATCTGTTGCTATATTTTTTAGATAACTCTCATAACCTTGTGATAATAATTAAAAAAAAAAAAAAATTGTTGGATACATGTTCTATACCTAAATGCACACTGATCTGAGACCTTGAACTGCTCTCTTTTGCTATAACACTTCCTATATTGTATAAAATATTACCAAACATGAAGTGAAAGTGGAAAGAAAGAGGTGTCACTGGGCAAAAGATTATTAAATGCTATATATGTACGTAGCTTTAAACACAACAGAAATTATATATATATATATAAAACTTCAACAAAATGAGACGATATGTAGAGAAAATAATTTTTAGCATAAGTCTGAGTCTAGATTAATAAATTTTCATGTGTTCTTTTCTGTGTTTTTATGGTTATTCAGTTACACTTCTCAGAGAGTTTATTCATCAGGTACCCTTGTAGAAACAATCCAAAAGAACCTGAAGACTTACAAAACACTGTAAGAATGTCACTCAACTTTTTACCTCCTAGAGGCAAACCAAACCAGAAGAAACATACAAGCAGGAAAGGTGTAGTCCCATCCAGTACTCCCTCCAGTGAAACAGAATTATTTTCATCAGCTTCGCTTAGTAGAGCATCAGGCCCAGAAAGGGAGAAAAACTGGTGGCTAGTGCTGCAGGTAAACAAAAAAAGGATTGCAATTCTATGCTTCTGTCAAATTTGGAACAACCAACTACCACGATGTCTCAATGTCTAATGTAACCATTAAATTATGTTATACACATTAAACTGTGTATAACACATTGTTTTCATCACAAAGAGCTATAAATTTTTTGTCACTGTTCATATAGGGAGCAGAGAAAAAAATTTCAAGTATGGTATAAACTTCCCTACTTTATCCTATGAACTTTGAGACATTTATATATGTGTTTTTGAGTTTAGACAGACACGTATTTTCTGTATTATAATGTTATGCCTCAATGCTCAGAGCTTTGAGGAATAAAAGAATTTCCTGTAATGTGCTAGATACAATGTTCATTTTTTATGGGCTTGTGAAGCAAGCATTCATAACAACGCCAGCTTCCCTTTAGGGATTATTTATATTTAGTGTGAAAAGTCATTAAAATTTTCAGTCACTGAATTTTCCAGTATGCCAACACATCCTAATGATTAGTACCACTTCACATTTCTATTCCTTCTCTTTATCAAAGCTATGAGAAACAGAGCATTATCCTAAAATTTGACATAGAGATAAACAAGAAATATTAATAAAGCATATGAACAAACCATTTTATCAGACCACAAAGATATATTTAAGTCTAAGGAGTAAAGTGAGCTTCCTCCCAATTACTTATTGTGGAAAATAACTGATTATTAATTAAAGCCTTGTTTGCTCTAGAGATTTTCTGCACCAATTGTCACCGTAAGTGGCTAAATAACAGAATCATTGCAGCAAGTGTGGAGAAGCAAGGCTGATATTTGCATTAGAAGTGTTTACCACTTTTTTTTTCCCAGTCTGGATAGATCCAGCAGTGCAAACAGCTGCTTCGTTTGATTACACTAAGGATTTCATGAGGGCAACTATGCTGAGAGTCCCAAATAAAAAAAAATAAAAAAGACCTCACCCCCTTGGGTTTGTGGCTTCGGTTTTGCTTCCTTGCATCCCCTTGCATACAGAAATATTATAGTTCAAAAATTAAACAGGTGTATGAAAAATGGCAGGTGTTCTCTCAGATGAGCCCTTTTGCCTTGCTGTGCATCTGCTGTCTGAACTCTCAAACTCCCTTGCTGTTCGACTTCTCAAGCATCTGTCATTTGACTTCCCAACCTTGCCATTAAATGCCTTTGGTGTTCTATCTTTTTCCAGGATAGATTTTTCTCAAATGTTACCTCTGCCCACACCAGAGACCAAAAAGCATCAAAACTGCAAGTAAATATTTCCCTCTTTTCTTTCTGTAAGCAACACATCCTATTAATGTTAATGTTATGCCAAGATACTCCTTAGACCCCACATATTTTGGCCGCTTCTTGGGGGATCAGACTACTTGTGCAAAAAGAGTAGGTATGGCAGAGCAGTTCTTCCTTCTCGAAACACTAAGCCCATTGCGCTGTAAATATCTGGATTGATCTTATGGTCCCTTTGTTTTTTATGAGATTTTGATTGATTTTGGATGAATACCAGCCAAAATTTTAACTTCTTAGAGGCATCTAATTTTGTACTTAGGCAGCTACATAAAAAGACCCCATTATCAGAAACAGTGAAAAGTCAGAGATTTCTCTGAAATTTGTGGAAACTATAGGTCTTCAGTAATTTTGAAAATATGCCTTTTTTACCTAAGTGGTGAACTATGTAGTATAATCTGCAGACAGCCTAAATAACACCTAATGGGAGGACAGATTTCCTGCAAATAGCTGACATGCTCTTCTTTGCTGTATGGTCAATTGCTTAATTGCTAAGTGTTAACTGCTTCAGCAGTGGCTCAAAGCCTGCAGAGTCTGAGCTGCTGATCATACACCTAATAAGAGAAACTCTATTCACCCAAAATTAGAGACACGGAAATAAGGTCCAGTACTGTAAATAAAGTTGTCCAGACATCATCCGAAGGAGTTTCACAGTCTACAGATGAGGAGGCAGAGAGATGTAGTGGATGGTACATTTGCTCTGCCTAGTGTTTGATATTCCTTGGCAAAGATGATGTGCCTGAGCTGTGACTCCCTGCATTAACCAGCTGTGAGTTTCACTGGATCCATTTTTATGAAAGGCTGCAGCCACTCAATACTTTTGTCTGTGATTTGAATATCAACAAAAAAACCTGTTGCTCGTAAAGCTTATAGCTGATGAAAAGAGGATAAGAATGTTTAATACTGATAAGGACTTAGAAATGAGTTATTTAGGTAATTAATATGATCTATTGAAAGAAAATAGTGTCTATATCAATGTAAGTATCTTACATGGTATATTGATGTATGTTATGCCCACATACAAGCAAGAAGAACCCCACCCAAATAATTGCTTAAGATCTAAAATCTAATGCCTCAGGATTGAATAAAACAGTTACCTTCTACAGAGCTAGACTGGAGAAAGGGAAAAAAAACCCAAGCCCAAAACATTATTGGATGCTCTAGGGAAGATAATAAACTTATTGGCTATGTTTAAACCATCTTTTAAGAGTACCACAAAATCTTCTTGAGGCTATTGTTCAAAAATTGCAGGCACGATCTTCATATTATGCAAGAGATGCCCAAAAGGAGAGCACACATGGAAAATAAGGGGGCATGAGGGTGGAAGAGAAAAAAAAAATAAGGAAGAAGAGTTTCTCCTTATAGCCACTCCCTAGGCTGCTGGGAGTGTAGTATAATCATAGATCATGAGTATGGATTGCACAATGAGACTTTTGGGTGTGCTGAATCATGCTACACTGACAATAGGAAGCATCATGAAGTATTTTCAAAAAATAAGTCATCGCTTGTTAGGTATAGCAGCCTGACCCTAAGACTTTGTAACATGATTAGATTGCTATCAGTGTGAAGAAAATATTTAACTTTCTATACTTTGAGGAAGTCAGGAAGACAAAAATGCAACTGTGACATTTGAGGAAATGAAAAGTCAACATATAACAATGTAAATCACACACAGCCAATACGGCTATAATAAACATACCCTTATCCATCTTAGATACAATGACAAATACTTCCAAAATTCAAATTATATTTTACAGCCTAAGTAAATATTAAAAGGCCGCCAAATCTGCTAGCATAAATCCCCATGACCTCGCAAGTTTTCACCATGTGCATTAAATAAAATGAGAAAGAATCATGAAGGTATTTTTGCTCTGCTGAGGGAATACACAGGTAAAACGAGGTAGTTTTACCAGCTGCTTTCAGAAGTGCTCTATTTCTGGAAGACTTGCAGAACTGTGGATTTGTCTACAGGCAGGTTTCATATTATTTCACTCCTAAAGTTATAGGAACAGTCATAAATTATTTGCATAGTGATGGTAACCTGCAGTGCGGGAATGGCAATCATCAGTTACCAAAGACAGCACCTCAAAGAGCTTGTTGTTTGAGAGAAAATATTCCACTATGAGAATAATTTATACTGGGACAGCTCTGGTCGCTCTTGTAGAGCGTATCGCTCACTTCAACAGGCTAAATTGTGTTATTGCAGGCCATACTAAGGATCTAACTGATCTAGTTGAAGATGACCCTGCTCATTGCAGGGGTGTTGGACTAGGTGACCTGTAAAGGTCCCTTCCAACCCAACCCTTTATTCTCTGTTAGCTCTCCACAGCGACAGCCTATGTGCACGCATTTACCTTCTGTGCAATGCAGCGTAGCACCCTACCAAGAGGTGAGCGCAGCCAGGGGCCAGCGTGTGCCCACGTGGCTCCACAAAACCAGCTGAAGGTCTTGACAGTTCATATCATAGTTTTCCCTCACCTTTTTGTGCCCATGTCACCAGATCATTTTGTCACTGTTAGCAATCTCAGTCTGTCCCTATCAGTGATGTTTAAGCAGGTCTTGCAGAACCGCAGCAGTAATCAGTGTTTCAAGCTGTTAACTCTGACTGCACCACACAGAAAGGCTTAAAATCCCTTTTTTCTCTGATAATTTGAAGCTTTATGTTTAATATTTATTGCAATGCATAGTCTCAGGAGATGACAGTGGATGCATGATAAATATGTTATCTCCTCCCAAACAAACAGACATCCATCTGTCTATCCAAAAGATGGTACTTGCCAGCTGTGCATATATAAAGAGTAAATGTAAAACCAGCTGTTCAGTCAGTTCATCCCATATAGTGAGATTGTCACTGTAATCACTTTGGCTGGGAAAATTTCCAGTCATCACACTGTTGGCTCCTCATGAATCACACTTGTCAGGAAAACGTCAGCATCTTTTATACGGCATTTGGTTATTTTTAGGATGAATGCTGCGAGTGTATTTAGGGCAATTACTTTCAGGACTTGAGAGAAATCAATTGATAACACTGAAAAACATACGTCTGGCTCTCAATTGAAGCAGCAGACTTGATGTTTGAATAAAAGTACACAGTTATTCTTCCAGTGCACTCCATCACAACAAGCCCCAACAATAAAGCTTCATACAGCTTCCTGAATTTCTGAAAAATGGACAGGTTGGAGTAATTCTGAGAAAAGCAGTTAAAGTGACTGGTCAGAGATCTAGAAAATATTGCCAGGAGAAGAAACCTGAACAACTGATGTTATTACAGAGAAAGGAAAAAATTACTGAAGACATGAGAAGAAATTTCAAATAGGTTGAAGCCTGTCACAAAATAAAAGGCAATCATTTGGTCTGGTTTAAAATCAGTGGATAGACTGCGGCAGTAGAGAATCAAACTGGATATTAGGAGAAAATTTCTGTGGTTTAAGACAAATGGATTTGCTAACTTAAATTTAAGCATAAGCTATGTGTCTAAACACTTGGATAGAATCCCATGACATCTACTTTTAGAAATTTTTAAAATTCTCTTCAGAGATATGCAGATACAGATATAAGCTATAGATTTTATAAAAGTACAGCAGTATGATAACAGCATTTCAGTAGCAAGCTAAAAGGTGCCTAGAAAAAGCTCTGAGGCTGTTAGTACTGTTAATCTACAGATAATGGGTGGAAAACTTGCATTTGTAATTGAAACTCAAAGGTTTGGTTAGGCACAGACACTGCAATGTCAGGAAAAATAAGTGAGTGCTGCCTTCTTCTGGGACCAGTGATGGAAAATGCTCCTGGTCCAATTTTCCATTGGTGCTTTACCTGATAAGGAGGATTTTCTACACCCTGCAATAGTATACCAGCCCAGAAAGTGCACAACACCAATCCATTCTTCTCCTCTTAATTTTTCAGCAGTCCAACACTTCCAAAGGAATTTTGGATAAAAATGAAATATCTTCAATGACATAGCACATTTCCATGACATTTTTAAAGGGAAAATTGCTTCAGGACAACATTATTTTTTTCTGAAATGTTTGACATTAAAAAATGGTTGGGAATGTTTCTTGAATTAGTTACTCCTTTTTTATCTAAATCAAAATATTCCTGACTACAGGTTTCAAAGTCTGCATCTGAAAATAATGATTTTTTAAACATAAGTCTGTTTCAACGTGTTGTCACTTTCAGATTAAATTTATACTAATTAATTAGCACAACTGTATTTGATAATGTAGAGGAATAGGTGATTTGTACGTTGTTTGAGATTATCCAGATGAATTAAAAAATTTCAGTCTTTATCATCATGGTTAGTCAATGTTCTTTAATATAAATTCTTGTGAATGTCTGTTGTCCAGGAAACATCAACATTTTGAATCCATTTAATTTAAAAACATTCTTGAAATATGGAAATGTCCTGGCAAAGGGAAATTCTGTTTTTACCATAATCATAGATATTGCAATCAGGGCTCAGCTGCACCGTTCAAAGCTGCACCATCTCAAAGCTGAAGGATAAATTCCTTCTACATACATGAAATGGAAAAACGCAATAGGATATCAGGAAAAATGGGTTACTGAATATCACAATAAATTCTGAATGACTCATTTAAATTAACTGTAGTTCTGATTAGCCTCATTACAGGCATGCATATTTTTTGGATGTCCGTGTCAGATATTTTCTGAAGCATACAACCCAGTCATAAGACATAGCTAAATAACTGAAAATTTACTCATAGCTTTTCTTCATTTTTTTTTGCCAGTTCCTTTGTCCTTTGAAATAATTCTGGTCTTAAAATGGGATTTACCTGGATTTATCATCACTGACTTCTGAAATGTAAACTATTCCTCTGGCGTTCTTTAAATTCTTCTTCGAGTGGCATTTCTAATGTGTACACAATCAGGTGAATCTGCAGTTTAATTTGGTTGCATCCATATATATGCATATCTGGCCACTCAGACACAGTTTCACATATAACAGGATACAGCTAGGAAGAAAGAGGTGCGTGAAGGTGGAGTCATGAGGAGCAAAACCATGGAAACATCTAAAAAAGTCAAAGACAAGGTTTTAGGAGATTACTCTTTTCATAGACTCTGCAATAATAGTTCACAGTTAGCTACGCAGAGACTTTGATTTGGTGAGAACAGGAGCTGATTAATTAGATCTAGAAAACTGAGCTGTGCAAACCCTGTATGAATTTATGAGCCCTGAAGTTTGCTTAATAGTTGGATTCAAGCAAACAGTTTCAGGCTCTTCTCGGGGGCAGAGTTAAAAAAAAAAATAAAAAATAAATAAAAAAATCTCTAATCACTTCAAGGGAAATTTTCCACAGCCTCCTAACCATCCTGTCTAACTGACAAAGCCTGGAAACTCCACTTTCCATCTTAGCAGCCTTCTAAACTACTTGCTAGCTTAGAACTATGTGAAATGCCTGTGACCCATTTTTTGCCATTATACTCTGTTGTAGTCACAGAAAAAGAAAATAGCCACCTTCAGAGCAGGGATCCAGAGATGTCCACATCTAGTGAACCAAACATTGACCAAGATGGTTCTGCTTTGAGGTGTGCTAGGAGAAAAAAAAAGGTTACTAACTCTTTCCAAATTGTTGCAGTTTCCATTGTCTTTTGGAGAGCTCTTACAAAGAGATTAGTGTACTGATTTCCACAGAGTTTTACACCAGGTGTAAATGTAGCGTATATTACTCAAAAGATGAGACAACATAAGAGGTAAATTAAATGTTATGAACTTAATCGTAGCATCCATTTTTTATGTTTCTTGTCAGTTCTCTTTTAACTATTATATTCTTTTTTTTTTCTAAACAAAAGGCATGTCTAGGCCAGCTGGGGATGTGTGGCTGTACCTCCTGCCCTTGGAGAATAATGGAGCCTCCATGAAGCCCAAGAGCTTCAAAAGGTCAAGGTGTGGCAAGCAAAGGAAGGATGACATTCAGGAAAGAGCTGGGAATCTGTAAATTGGTGGAGTGCTGGAAAACTGCCAAGAAGCACAAGAACAGAGACTTTCAGAAACATTTCAGAAAGTCACTGTCTGAGGCAAAGACTGGGCTTTGGGGCAACCAGAAAATCAATAATAAATGAGCTTGGAAGCAAGGAATTGCTCTGCAAGGCCACAAGAAAGAGGTGAAGTGTGTTTATGAACTTCTTTTCAGTTCTCTCCTGTGCAGTCAACTCTGAAGACGCTTGAGGTTTCACAGAAGCTAGCTATTCTAGTTCTTGCTCAAGCTTGGCTTTTGATTAAAAACCCCCTTGGTGTTTTCATTATGCTCTTTAATAAGAAAAACGTTTAGGTAGATTCACCTTAGAGCTCTGGATCCTATTTCAAACCCATGTGTAGGTTTGACCACCAGAATGTCCTGTTGCAAAGATTTAACTGCAATTTATGTTTATCTGTGCCTTGTATTCTCAACAGCATCCTTGACCTTACAGACACTACTATCTTTTTCAGTCCTCTCATTGTTCTCACGTGTGGAACTCAAGCCTACAATTGTCTTTGTAGACATCCTCTTTACCTCTTCTTAAATCATTATATAACCTGTTTGAAACAGTGTTTTCAGGACTGCAGGAAGGGTTGAAGATCTAGGAATATTATGGATTAATGCACTTACATAAAGATGTGTTCTATTTTGGTGAACTGCAGTGGTAACTTTATAAAACCAATCTGTTGCATTTGTTTGTGTGATTATAATGAGTTCAAGAAGTGCTAATGAAATTATTCCTGTCAACAGTGAATTGGTAGCAAAAATATCAGGGATATAAGTGGGTAAACGAGGATTTTCCCATTTCAGAAGACAAACAATGCTCTTCTGATGGAAGTCGACAATAATGTTAATGATCAGCTTGGGAAGAGGAATCTTCAGTGAGCTAGACAGCGTTTCTCTTAGAGAAGTTAAAAGAAACATGGCAAGATGTCTTTGGGTGTTCTGGGTAGACATAGTTCATCTGAACATTTTATGCTGCCTGACCTGAGGGAAAGTATTTAGTCAAGGAGAGCTTTGCTGTACACTCTGTAAAAACTTTCTGCAGTATGCCTTGGTACGTCTGATGGCATGGAAATAAAAATGACAGTCATAATAAGAATAGCCTTAGCATTCCATGGTACACCTTATCATTCTCTAAAATTGAAATAACAAGTCCCAAAAAGCTTCTGTTGCCCTCAGTTAGCCTAGGATTTTTGAGGTACTGAATATTGCTGTGTTGAGAAATCTACCATGTTTTTAAAAAGAAGCATGAAAGACTATTATTTAATCAGAACAAGGAGCAGAGTTCATGAAAACAAATATGAATGCACGCAGTGACATACAGGACTAGAACTTTATTTTAGAAGTCCAGTTGTTCTGCTATCGACTGTGGCATGTAACTTGGTTTTGGCTAGGATTATCAGATTCCTTACAGCTCCACACTTACAGGATCAGGCTGATTGCATTTACACATACAATTTTATGCTCAGTTTCATTGATTCATCTCTCAGAAGAAGGACTTTTCTGAAACTAGTACTGTTCAACTAACATAAGTGATTGTCAGTTATCAGTACTCAAGCTATATATTTCATCAGTTCTTGAAGAATCACGTTTGTTACATCACCTCTGCACTTATTTATTGTTGAAGGAAGGAAAGGAAGGAAGAGAAGGAAGGGAAGGAAAGAAGGAAGGTTGATTAGTTCTGTAACCTCTGTATACCAGAACAACCCGTTTGGGAAAAAATGTAGAAATGAGTTTGGCATTTGATCTGTGAAAGGTCCACCTACAGAGAGATCTTTGGTGGCAAATATCTTATAAAGAAACATATAAATGCATGCAGCAGAGCCAACAGAGAGATGAATGCTCATTTAAGAATAATAGATTCTCTTTTTGTAAAGGCCAAGTTGTGTCTACTGTTTTTAGTCAGCTCTGGAGAACTCAAGCCTGGCTCCATGTGTTACCACAGAAGCTTTCCAGAACATTTTCCCCATTTAAAGAAGAAACCAGCAACAATTATAATGTAAATAAAGTGCCACAAACAATGAAATGCTCATTAAATCTAATTGTCAGCATTTTCATTTTTTATAATAATGAAAAAAGGGAATCAAAAACTTTAACAAACCTGCCCAGAAATCCATACATTTTGACATCCCTTGCCCCCTTCAGCCAACGCATGTAGCACAAAATGAGATCCTTGCTGTGTTTCTGTAAAAAGGAGACGAGAAACAGCCAGCCTTTGCTGACCTCTTCACCTCCATTAAGCATCAATTCCATATGAAATCTGTAAGTAGCACTGTCCTATATGAGATAGTGGAAATTTCTAGCTTGGAATGCAGGAAGCATACTTTGTTTTCTGGTTTTGCATCTGACTTACCCTGACCTAATGAAATCAGCCAAAAGTGGATTTTCTTAACAGTATTGCATTGTGATCTGCAAGGGAAGAAAAGGCAGGCCAGGTCCTCTTCCTTGGCTCAGTCATGGGTTAATCAATTTTCTCAACAGAAAAGACACTTGTTTGGCAACAGTATAAGACACAGTAGAATCCATCCCTAGAAGACTGGACCTCTCCCCAGCAGCACTAAAAGCAACTAATAATCTACTGTGCAAAGAAGAACACGTCGCCTGGTGGTCACAGACTAATCCCAGGTCAGAAATCATTGGTTCTATTACTGTGTCTCCTGTATCTCTAAACAAATCTTTTCAACTCTCTCTGCTGGTTTTCTTTCCAGGCCTCCACTTGTTCTTCTAACTTAGGAACTCTTCAAAATTAGTAAACTTTCTCACTTCATGTTTTATAGCAAAAACAGCAGCTAAGAAGATCCTTGCATTTGTTTAAGCTGTCTGATAATGCTACAATAATTAGAAGAACATGAACACAATTGGATCTTTCTTGAGAACATCTTCATACTATTTTTTAAGTTTTTAAACTTTGCTGAAATAAGCTCTTCACATACTTACACAATAATTCTTAACATTATTAATTTGTTGACAATACACTATTTCCTACAAAAGGCAGCAGGTGGCCCAGGTATAGATGTGAATCTGGCTTCTGGTTGTATGATTGACATGGAATTTCATGTGGCAAATGATTGAGAAAAGGAAGGTGATTGGATGGAAAAATTATGGTCAAAAAATATGACAGTACTGAAAGAATCCTGAGAGATTTTTAAGAAAAAATTACATTTATCATAACATCTGAGTGACTCAGATCATCTGGAAGAATCATACATATTTTTGTCTGGTCTTTTTGGAGGAATCCAATTTACAAGCATCCAGTTTTAACAGTAGAGGTAAATGTTTCTGATAGCCTGAAGAGCTGGATATTGTGCTCTTAACTTGGATATTTGAAGGGCATCAATGCCGAGAGCTTTAAAAGCACCCACCTGTTTCTACTGCTTCTATAGAGACCTTCAACAATTCATCCTGTAAGTCAAAGTCACATGCTTAAACTGGGTAGGTGAGATGTGACCCCATGATTTTCTCTTTGTTGCATGGTCTCTACATGTGTTTAGGCCTCTAGAGTGCTAAGCCTTATATTTTCAAAAGGGAGAAAAAAGTCCCATGACCAAAAATCTGCAGTCAAAATAGAGGAGACAGAGAAGTGATGGAAGGGAGGTGGAAGTGAATTTGAATAATAGATTAGATGTGGGGTGACAAATCACATCTGGAAAGTGCCAGTCCAGGAGCTGAAGCTACAGACCACACTATCAGTAACAGCTCATGAAGCACACAGTGCTAGAGACAAAAGGGACAGGGCACGTCACTGGCAGAGGAAGATCTAGAACGAGACCTTTACCTTGGCCAGGCCAGAAACAGGTTCAGTCTAGGACTGAGAAGTTGCAGAGTACATCCCTGGCTGACTGCATAATGCAACAGGGAGAGGAGGGCACCAAACAGGCATCCTGCTCTGAACACTAAGACATTTCAGTTTTCAGTTTGGTTTCTGATTTTTTTTTAGTGGTAAACTAAGTTTCCAATTTTATCACATGCAGACAGTACATAACAAGACTTATTTATACTGTTAATGACTTCTAAGCCACATCCTTTTTTCTTTTTACTGCAGAAAAGCTACTTTCTTCATAAAGTAAAAAAAAAAATAAATCTGCTGCTCAGGGCTGTCTAGGAGCAATCTGCATCAGTGATTGGATTATGTACTAACAGCATTACTTATCCCCATCTGAGAGGTACCCTACAGGGAAAAGCTCCAAAGAAAGACACTGCATTAAGGGAAGATTTGGAAGTCTGATTGCATTCTGTTTCCATCTCTCTGCAGGGCTGGCTGTCAATGGCATTCAGAGCCGTGCAGCAGAAAGGGGAAAAACAACTCTCTTTCTTTGGCCTTGTGAGTCACCAGTGCCTGAAAGCATCCTTACCCCAGTGGAAGGTCTGGCCAGCAGATGTGATCTAGAGTTGACTGAGAATCTGCCTTGACTTCGTACAGATTCAGAGACAGTCTGCATGTTACACTTGGAAACTGATTATTCTACAGTATTGAAAAGTGAAAGCATGAAGTGTGTAAATCTGATTGAGAAGATGCAGTTCATAACTATAAACATTCTCTCAAGCAGTGAATCTGGATCCAGATGGTATACAGTATTAAACAAGAGAATCTGGATCCAGATGGCATACAATATTAAACTAGTGATATCTCTCTAAGCACATTTAAAAATAATTAATATTACCATGGATTTCCTCCAGACTTCTTCCCTATCATGAATATAGAGTAGTATGTTCCCTTAGGAGGGTAAAATTGCAAAGTTTTCTGTGTTAACCACTAAGTAACTTCTTTACTTTCATCATTTAGTGATCTGGTGAGCCATGGCTTGAATTCAAAGGGTTGAGAGACTGGCAGATCTCAATAGCTTTCCACAGAAAAGCTTCATGGATAGTTTCTCAAATGTGGAATAGCTTCCCCAAGTGTCCCCAAAATTAATATTATGTCTGAAGTCTCCTAAGAACCAACTAGAGTCAAATACTTAGATAATTTACAGAATTGAAAATAGATACATGAATGTGTAGAAACACAAAAATACATAGAAATATGAGTCATCATACCCAAGTTTAAATTTCTTTTGACATATATGATCCTACAATCTGGAATAGAAGGAAATCTCCACACTAGAAAAATTCTGATTTTTCTCTCAGAGTAGATTTTAACTGTGGGTTTGTTTTTTTTGTTGGTTTTTTTTTTTTTTTTTCATTTGAACATCGGATTATAAGGTTGGAAAACTACCCAGTATTGAAATTCAGATCTAATTGACTGCTAAAATGTTTTATCTGCATGAATAGAAAATAGCTGCATTGTTTGCAGAAGGTTGGAGTAATTTAAAAATCCTCAGTCTTTTATATCACATAACACAGAGCAGTAGCTGGAAGCAAAAACAAGAAGTAAAGATGAAGAATGCAAATACATCTACAGCTTAAAACCTAGATTTTTTTTTTTTTCAACAGAAGTTATTGCTCATGACACAGGGAGACTGGTATCTCTTTTAACATTTGAGGGTCAGAACATCCAGAATTATCTGATAATTTAACTCCAATAGAATCATAGAATCATTTCAGTCAGAAAAGACCATTAATATCATTGAGTCCAACCATTAACCTAAGACTAACAAGTCCACCACTAAACTGTGTTCCTAAGCACCTCATCTACATGTCTTTTAAATACCTGCAGGGCTGGTGACTCCACCACCACTCTGTGCAGCCTGTTCCAATGCCTGATAACACTTTTGGTGAAGTTTTTCCTGATATCCAACCTAAAGGTCCCCTGTCACAACTTGAGACCATTTCCTCTTGTCCTATCACTTTTACTTGGGAGGAGAGACTGACACCCACCTTGCTACAACCTCCTTTCAGGTAGTTGTAGAAGGTAAAGTAAATATGCAGCAACTGAATATCTGCACTAGGGATTTACTATGCATAATTTTCTCATTATGTTCCTTTCTATGAAATAAAATCAGCATAAAATAGTTTTTGCCCTTTGTGTATGAAAAAATGTGTAGTGCCTTTCATTGTTGAGTACTGGTATTTGTCCTCAGTTTTTACTCATGTTTTAATGCTTAAAAAGTTCTAACATCCTAAGGGACTACTAAATGAGATTTTGTTTCCCTCAGTCAGCACCTTCCTCTCTCAATATATATACAGATTAAGGTCTTACTGGTACCAAGTCTCAGTTACCATATATCTGCTATGAGTTTTTTTTCCATTTACATATTTCCAAATTTTTATGTCAGTCAAGATTAGCACAATATAATCTAGGAAGACTCAAATATGACATATTTTTAAATTACTTAGTATTATTGTTTAGCTTATTACACAATGTATTAGGTTTTGATACTGAGTTTAAAAAATTAGTTTTAATGTTAACTCTGCTACTTACTTGCTTTTTGAATCTGAGCAAGTCACTTAATCTTCTCTTATTGCTGTATCTTGATTGAGGATTGCTGAATGTCCCCAACAGCTTCTAGCATCACTGTCATCAGAGCAACACTACCAGCAAACAGCACTGCATTATAAAAATACCTCAGAAAAGCAGAAGTGAAATTTATATATTACAGTTTCAAACATTTCCCTTGTCTCTGCAGCCCTACAGCTTTGAAAACTGGGCTAGAACATGTTTCAAAGGCAAACAAAACAAAACAAAACCCCTCGCATAGATTAAAATGTGACAAGGTAACATTACTAAAATGTTAGCTATGCTAAGTACCTACAGAAAAGGCAATGATAGTCTTTCTGACTGAAGCAGCCTCTCACAGGGTCATCTAAAGATTTCAAAACAATGAACAAAAGTGTCAGAATTTTTGAATTAATCTTGACGGTGTTGGCAATGATAGCAGATGATCTCACTTCCAAAGTTGCAAATGAAACCCATCAGCTTTTTCATACTTTTTTCTTTTTCCTCTACCTACTTATTGTCCTTCACCTTGCTGTGCCTCACTGGTGAACAATATAAGGTTTTTTAAAAAGTTTTTCATTCTTTATTCACACACTTTGTTTCTTTTAAGATACAGAACATTTACAGCCTGTGATAAGGATATTGCAGACTTTGGATTCATAGGAAGAGACAGTACGTTCTGATACTGGTTTCTCATGACCTGCATTTCTGTAACAGCACCTCCAAACTGCACTCCAGATCTATTTCCTTGCTTTCCCACAAGCAAATATGGGCCTTGGATGAGCCTGAAGGAAGGGCCCTGCTTTGTGATGGTTGAGCTGGAAAGCTGTGGTGGTGTATGGCACTGCTCACATACCTCATCTCAGAGACAGCACCTTACTGAGTAATGTGATGTAAGGAAAAAGGGACCAGAATAAGTTCTCCACACACAAAAAAAAAAAAGATGGGATTTGTCTGGTCACACTATGGGAGATGTGCTGAGCATTGGGTCCCAGGGGGAGGCACAGGTCAGACCACTCTGATGTGGGTCAGGCATAGCAGAGCTGAGCTGTGGATCCATGGGCTGTAAGCACTGCCTGTGATAAGGACACATGAACTGGGAGCTAAGCAGACAGGCTGTGAGGAGCTTGGCAGGCTTGTTGCAGGTCCTAGCCAACATGCGCCAGTTCAGCTGCCTGTAAGAGCCTGCTGTGAATTTTATAGGCCAAATGGAAGAGTCAGAGGCCCAGATGATAGCCCATAAAAGAGGAAAGACACTGGAGAGCCCTTGGTGCTTTCTGCTACTGCAACTGAAATGAATGTCCTGGTGTTAGTTGCAGCCACTGGCTGGATGAATGCTAACAAAATTGCATGTTTCTTCTTCAAGCTTATGGTAGTAAATGGGAGGAAGGGAGAGTTCTGATTTCTCTGCTGGCTCCTCAGGGAACCATAGAGATCATCCCAAACAGGCAAAAGATCAGCACCATTTGTTACCCCTGTACAATGCCTGCCATTAACATATCCAGAATGTCTAAGCTTCAGTCAGCCTTCAAAATCCTGTATGTCGCTCATCCAGCACTACTCATTTAACAGCACCCACTATTCAACCCATTAGAGAACGCTACATTTTGGCATAGATAATATCTATGTGTTTGGTCCAGGTAGTTAAAATCCCCATGTAGTCTCCTGCCCTTTTTTGTAATGTTTAGGCACCACCCAAAAATCAGCTGTGGCAAGAGAAATTTTTATTTTTTTTTCAGCATAGGTCTTGGATTACTGAAAATCATAAGCCCACCATTCTTGGAAGTATAACACTAGAATTAGCATAGCCTAACAACTATCTCCCATTATTAAAGTCACTTGCAGGAGATACAACAGCAGCTTTCTCCCTCTGGTTTCCCACTAATTTGCTAATGTAATGAAAGCAGAAGAGTTTACCTTCATGCACTCTTTATTCTTTGGTTTTAAGCCTAAAAGTTTTATCCTTCCAGTTCTGATTTCAGCTGAATTCATTCAGTGAGGATCAGAGCATGAGCTCCATTATGTGCCTATTAGTGTTCTCCTCTTCTCTTAGCCACCCAATCCTTAGATGACATTCGTTGACGTAATTACACCAGAGGCTGGAAGGACATGAGTATATTTCAGCTGAGGATCCACCCTACTGAATACACTTGAAGATGAAAATTTTCAGCTAAGATATAATATCAAAGAATAAAGAGCACTTTTTTTAAACCGGTAATGAAAATTTTCTTAAATAATTGGACTCAGTGTAACAGTCATTTGTATTAGAAAAGGACTCTGACTTAATCAAGCCATATCTAAATCCCTACCTGACTCATGCATCTAATTATTCTACAATATTTTTTTTTTTCTATTATTCTTACCCCATTCCATATGATTCAGGCAGTAAAATAATGAGCTGTAGCAGTAGGTGGATGTTTAAACCTCATCTGATCTTAAAGAGATGGAAAAAGAACAGATGAGACACTCCATTGTTAAGGTCTGATGTGTCCAATGGCCCAAGTAAGGCTCTGGGCAAGGGACTGTTTCATACTCTTGATTTGCAGAGATGACAACACAAGCAGAAGCACCCACTCTCTCCACATTTGTTTGCCTGATTTTGATGAGATAGATACACAATGAAATGGCACATCTGAGGAAAGACATAAAGTTTTGCCTATGGTGGTTTAGCACCTAAGCCAGCTGCAGCACATTAGATCCTATCAGAGATCTCATGGGCAGCAATGAATGCAGCAAGCAAATGCCATGAGCAAAAGATGTCAGCACCGACCATTCAGAGCTTGAAGTAAACCCCACTGCAGACTTTCCTGTCACAGCAAAAGGTTTTGGGTTGCCCTGCTGAAGACAGAACTTGTTGAAAAGATTAGTTCTTCCTCTGGCTCCCTTCTTTTCCCAGATGACAACAGCCTAAGAGAAGTACATTGTCAGGAAAATGAGATTATGAGCTAATACCTACTTCCAGCAATAAAAGAATGTATTGTAATCAAGCATTTTAGAACCACAACATTTCAACAGTCATTTTAGTCAAATCATTCCCAGTATAGACGGTATTGCCATTTTTAGATTCATCCTGGCCATAACCAATATCCCATAGCACTTTTTTAGGCAAAAAATATTGGGAACCTTCAAACAGTTCTTTAATAAACATCACTTTGGTGCATGCATCTTAGTGTAATATTTTAAAAGTCAGTTTCACAAAAATCTGTACTGATACAATGACTGTTTAGCAGAGTTTTTAAAATATTACATGATGACTATGTATTTCCTGCTAGTAGAGAAAAAACAGGAAGCACATCACTCAAGAACATTTCAGTAAAGTTTCTTCAGTTCAAACAGAAGCTCGAAGAGGAGTGAAAACAACTGAATAACCTGTGATAACTGTAGGTCAGTTTGACTCCATCTATGCAATATTGCAAGAGAGCTGAACTAAGTTACATTACCTTGCATTTGCCAAGGACTAACATCGAGATCTTTGAGGGCCACCACAGCTCAGCTGGCCCTCCATAATCTGCTGAGCTGTGGTTTGAGCCTTTGTTTATCTTAGGCTGAGAATCTTCCAGATGAGCATAGACAGAGAGACTTAGGTATAAAATAACTTTCTTGGAAAGATAAAACACACAGCCCAACAGCAGCTGAATAATAAGCAAGAAGGGCTTGAAATGGCAAGGGGTAATCTTCTGGTTGAGACAGGGCCAAAAATACATCAGCATGGTTAATGAATGAAAAATGACAGGAAAAAGCAGCAAAGACTGGGAAACTGCTGAGACAAATACAATTAAAATAGACACCCTGCACTGAATGGGACTAACTGTAATGAGAATACATTTGCAGGTTTCTTGTGGCAGCTTTCAAGCAGAAAAGAAACCTGGAATCCAGGTTTTTGCAGGGTTCATGCCCCTATTTTTAAACCTCCTTTTATTTCAGATTTCCTCCATTTTAGTAGATTAGAAGTTTGCATTTCCAGCGAACATTCTGGACTTCTACCTTTGAAGTGAACACTCTTTGGCAAATGTGATATAAATAACAGCAAAATCCCTCTAGGCAGCACATCCCTCCTTTATATTCACTGGATCTGTCTACCAGCACTAACACCCTTGGAAAAGAGGCACTTTACCTCTTTACCTCACTTTACCTCACTACACACAGTGAGGTCTGATCCCTCTGCCAGCTTTAAGTAGCCTTAATGCTCTGTGTGTTCTTAATTTTTAACAGATTTTCTACCTACCCACACTTGACCTCTTCAGTGCTGCCATTCCCTGCAGAGCAGCTGCCAGATGTAAACACATGGGTGGGTTTGTATTAGCCACAGGAAAAGCAGCTCTTCCTACTGGTGTGCTGAGTATCCAAAGCATTCTGACTCCTTCCAGGATGAAAGGTGTGTTGTGATGTGATTGTCATGACTGGACCATTGATCCCTGCTGAAAAGTGTCAGAAGGATTCTTCATTATCTCGTTAGCTGAAGGAGCTTTGGTTTGCTGTTTTAATTTTCATCTCAGTCTCAGTTTCCTCCTTTAGGTGTTGCTGTTGGGGAGGAGAGGAGAGGAGAGGAGAGGACCTCGTCAGCTGAAGGAGCTTTGGTTTGTTGTTTTAATTTTCATCTTAGCCTCAGTTTCTTCCTTTAAATGTTGCTGTTGGGGAGGAGAGGGGAGGAGAGGCGAGGAGAGGAGAGGAGAGGAGAGGAGAGAAAAAGATACGTCACAAGAATAATTGCTGTACTGCATGATGTTCTTCCCCTTTGTCAGCAAAGCCTTTGGGGGGAAATCAAAGACCTCTGAACCCTGTTATCCCTTTCCTCAGATGAATATAAACAGTGTGCTGACCTCAATGTGCTGCTCTAGTTTTCCTTCTTTGCCTCAGTCTGCTTTCATGACACTTTCAGGTAAATATGTTAAACTTTGTTTGCAGATACTCTGGTTTGAGATTATTGAGCCTTGCACCAGGGTTCTCAAGAGCAGGGCATGAGAGTTTCTAGTCAGACCTACACAGCAGCAAGCTTTTCCTTCATTCTAACAGATCTTTTTATGTATAGTGATAAGAAAGTGGAGAGTGGAGGAAGAAAAATAATTAATTGGAAATTGAACTAAAGCCCATGAAATAAAGCTCTTGGATGTCTACTAAAAATCACAGCTTTGATAATGTCTTTTAACTTAAGATATAACTTACAGTATCATTCATCTTTGACTTTTCATTTCTTCAAATAAGTGCTTAAAAATAATGGTTTTCACTTTCCAAAGGAATCAGGGAACCCAGCTGAGTACTTACTTTAGCCTTCACATGCAAAAGAATATCATAAAGGAATAAAAATGTGCACAGATATCAAATGAATGTAAAGTCAAATTTCTCAGATGCACAATAAAAAAAAAAATAATTAAATTTATAGCCTAGACACACCAAGTGAAATTCATCTGTCCTGGCATTGGTGCCAGAGTTAGTGGCATAATTCTACATTGTCAGTAGAGTGAAATAGGCACCTCCAGGAGAAAATTGTTTTCATCCAGAGATAGATACATGAGACAGGTCACATGAATTGCCCTTTGGAGATACTTATTTCTCTCATTAACTATGGAGGGACTTTACAACGACAGTTTGAAGTTTGGCTATTCTATTATAGATGCCTGAAATCAGGCTAGATTAATCTCACTGAGAATGACCTTCCAGTATGAAATCCAGGTGTCTAACCGATCTCTTAAAAAGCTCTAGAAGCACCAGAAAACCCTAGTTAACACCAATCCAGCTCAGGAAAGAGGAAAATAAAAAGGCAAAAGACATTATAGCAATTTAAAAGAGAAAGTAAGAATCCAAGTGAAAGAAAATGATGACATTAAATAGGAAATATTAGGGTAGAGAGTAGCAAAAAGCTAACCTCAGCCAATACAAGGTCACCTTTGAATAGTCACAGACAGTTAATGCTGCAGGGAATGAGTTCCAGAGTCTGAAAATGTCACTTTATGCATTGTTAAAAGCACCTGCCTTCAACAGAAAAATAAACAGACAAATGGGAAAACACTACATATTTTATAGCAGAAATGAGCTGGGAGTTGGGTTTTTCTCTTTTCAGTGTTGCAAATGTGTGTTCAAGGCATTTAGCTATTAAGAGAAACTGAATATCGATTTAATTTCTATGTCTTGAAGTCTTCCACTAGACAAAATTGACTGTCACTAATCAAAAAATAGCCTCTGTCATCTAAAATGTAGCATCCATAGTAGCAACCATTAAATTTGCCTTTACCTTAAAACGAATAAAGCGGAACAAGTTCCCAGTCACATTGTAATGGCTTTGACCTTTAAGGAGGCCTGAGAAAGGACTCTGGAAAACAGAGGCTTTGTCAGTGGAGCCGTTCAAGTGCTAGAATGAAGACCAGCATTGCCTCAGACTTTCAGCAAGTCTCATGAAATACAAAACACCAGTAGACCAGAAGTTTTGAATGCACCCTGGGTCAAAATACAGGTCCTTTCTAACACTGAACTCACCCAAATCTCACCAGGCATTTTAAAATGGGCAAAAGATCGTGGAGAAGATCATACTAGTTACAACTGAAAGGCATTTAATGAATAATGTCATTAGTAATCACAGTCATCATGGGTTCACAAAGGGTAAAACCTGCCTAAATAATTTGATAGCCTTCTACGATGAGGTCACCCACCTAAGTGGATGAAGGGGAGGCAGTGGATGAAGTTTTTCTGGATTCTATCAGGCTTTTTGATACAGACCCTCAACACATCCTTCTCAACAAGTCATCTAGCTGCACGATGAGCAGGATCACGGTGTGCTGAGTGAAGAACCTGCTGAAGGGCAGACCTCTAAGAGTTGTAGTGAATGGGGCTACATCTGGCTGGTGACTGGTCACCACTTGTGTTCCTCAGGGTTCAATTCCAGGGCCAGTTCAGTTTAATATATTTATGACTGATGTAGGAGTTGCTAAATAAGTAGCAAGTTTGCTGATGATAGCAAACTGGGAGGCGCCGCTGACTCTCTTGAGGGACAAGAGGCCTTGCAGAGGGATCTAGAGTCTGTAGCACTGGACAATCATTAATGGCATGACATTTAACAAGAACAAATACTGTACTCTGCACCTGAGATGGAGTAACATCAGGCACAACTATGAACTGGGAGAGGAGTGGCTAGAGAAAGACATCTGGGAGTGTGGGTTGGCAGCAAGCTCAGTGTGAGTCAGCAGTGTGTCCTAGCAGCCAAGAGGGCAAACTGCAGCCTGGGGTGCATCAAACACAGTGTGACCAGTTGGTCAAAAGAGGGGATTAACCTGCTGTATTTAGTATTCATGTGGCCTCACCTTGTGCCAATGGCTAAGGACTCTGAGTTTGTCTAGTTTGGAGAAAAGGAGGCTGAGGAACAACCTCAGTGCTCTTTACAGCTTCTGAGAAGGGGAAGTGGAGAGGGATGTGATGATCTCCCTAGAATCCTGTCACAGGAAGCATGGGAATAGCTCAAAGCTGCAATAAGAGAGGCTTAGACTGAAGATTAGGAAGCATTTCTTTACCAAATGGCTGATCAAAGCCTGCAACAGGCTTCCTAGAGAGGTCATCAATGCCCCAATCCTGTCAATGTTTAAGAGGCATTTGGACAACACCCTTAACAACACACTAACTTTTGGTCAGCCCTGAAGTGATCAGGCAGTGAGACTAGATGATCTCTGTAGGTCCTTTCCAAGTGAATTCTATTCTATTCTATTCTATTCTATTCTATTCTATTCTATTCTATTCTATTCTATTCTATTGTACAGTCCTGGGGGTAGAGCTTGTAAAATGTGTTTGGGGAGCTGGACCTACAATTAGCCAGCAGCAAGGTAGTCACAAGACCAAAGGACAGCAAACAAAGGAAGTCTGACTGAGGCTTTCCCATTATGGCAAGAAATTAGGAAGAGGTAAAGACAGCAGGCAGCCCCAGCACAGTTATTCATTGTCAGTATGGTTAGGATATCCTTCTGGGAAAAGGACAAAGTGGTTTTCAATCCACTGTTTTGCCTCCAGACGAAGTATCCTTGTGCCTAGTACAATGAGGAATAATGTCACTGCTTTCCAAAGAATGAAGGCTATTCAGATTATCATGGTCATGGCATGTCTGAGCACCCAGGATAAACACCAAGCTACCCCTCTCTGATGCCTGTATATTAGTAGCAGAAAAAGGGAAAAGGAGACTGGGATCTTCTTGCCTGAGTCATTCCGTTGGGCACAGACATCAACATTTTAAGCACCTAAAAACAATGCCTGAATATCAAGTCCTGTCAGTATTCCATGGGACTGCACTGCTTATGTGCCAAATTCAACTTAAAAATGAGTTCTTATGTTTTCCAGAGTCCTGTTCCAAACCTACATAAAGGTCAAATCCCATTTACTTCCTTGAATGTATCAGAAGCAGAGGAGTGTTCAGCTCTACAAACAGCTTCTTAAGACTGTTATTTTTAATGCAGTTTGAATTTAGATGCAACTTGTAGCTACCTGGTTGTAAAGTCAGAATAGCTTCACTGAAGTGTCCTCTTAAGAAGAAGCTGGAACCCTCAGCTGCTGTACAGGTGGACTTTTGCTGCAGACTTCAATAAGAGTTTAGGCTCCGGGTTTTCAACTTGCATGAACTAAATGACAGCATCCTCAATCACTTCATTTCTCAGTTTACCTCATTATTGTTCAAACAGTTTTATTTATCTGTTTCCTACCTCCATTTAATAATACTTGTAATGTCTTATGAAAATTAGTTTTCAAAAAACACAAAACAAGGAATGAAAACAGGACCTCCTATTGCCTCTCCAAGTAATGAAAATCTGAATCTAAATAGTTATATGGCAACAGACTGAGAAAAGTATGTTTTCAATTACTTTATTTCCATGTGTAAACTGCACATCCAAATCACACATCGTGAATAAGTAAGCAATTTAATTTGGTTGGTGGTTTTGGGTTTTTTTTTTGGGGGGGAGGTGTTTTTCTATATTCTTTTCTGGTAGGAAATAAACAAGAAGAAACAGAATAATTAAACCCACCCAGCATCAGCAAACTTTTCTCATTACACTCTGAGCAATAGCAAGGTGGGGAAAATAGCAGATCATTATGTCTGATGAGTATAATTACACTTTTTCATAGAAGGGGGGAAATGTAGGTTTATCACTACACCTGTTTTTTTTTTAATAGATACCTTTAAATTCCGCTGAACATGCAGCAGTAGAAAAATTATTCCTTCTCACTGTTTGATGGCCTCCAGTAATGCTTAAGAAAAATTGTTTTCCATTCCACTGAACTGTAAAATAAACAAAACAAACCCTTCACTAAATGCTCTAAAGGCCAAAGGGTCTCAGTGAATGAACTTCAAATGGCTGCTTCGCTCATCATAGAAAAAGTCTATTATGTGACTGTGTTTAGAAATGGTCTAGCATATTTTGGGTGGTATAGCATTTTAAAATAATAAGCTTTGGAAATAAATAATAAACTGGTGAAGAGGCAGAAAGTAAGTTGCTCCCTGAATCTAAATACTAATATATTTCAATGTCATTTTCTATACACAGAGAAACGCATAGAACTAAATCAGTTCTATCATTTATAGTGAACGCTGTGTTTTCCTGTACTTTTCAGCTTACTTTCATTCCTTTCATGAAAGAGAATCTCATGACCTTTTCAGTTTTAGCCTCAAGACATAGCTGAGCTATTCTTTTCACATAGAAACCCAAGACCCCAGCTGGCTAGCATGAAAGCTAACTTCGCCAACAAACCTCTAAGAAAACGTGATAATGTTCATCTGTACTTTTAGGATATTTTTTCTTTTTACAGAAGCTATCAATGTACCTAAATATAACAACTTTGTATAGGTTTCTAGGTTTAACCAGGACCTTGTGAGACCAAGCATTAATTAACATGCTGTCCTGAGTGTTACAGGCTAATAAAAGATCAGACATACAGCGGAATCATAAGACTTTCTGGGAACAGCCTCTCTTTTACTGCATCTGTAAGAAGATGTACTACTGGTGTTTTAGGATTCCTAACCTCTTACTTATCACTGGAAAATAAAACCCCTGTAGTATCTGTTCTGTTGCAAGCTCCATTAGGAGATGATTTCCAGCCTCAGTGTGAGAGCTCTGTTGTGAAGTTTACTTTTTATAAAGGATTTCCTTATAACAATCAAGACAGAGCTTTTCCTTAGAAGATTTTTCTTCTCCATTTTTTTCAAGTAGGTTTCTTCTACTGGTATATTCAAAGTCCTCGGCATTATCTATTAACAATGCTAGTAGCTAATGAAATCCAGAAGACATGCTTGAAAACCCAGGGAAGAACTTCCCATAATACTCCTCAAAAAGACATCTGCCAGGGCTCTTTAAAACCTACCCTTACACTTCTTCATTCACAGACATTCAAATCCAACATCCCTCTGATTCTCATCAGAGCTTCTGTCTGACATTGCTAAAACAGCCACAGCCACCAAGAGAGCCTGTCTGTAGGCCTCCAGATGCAGCTGCCACCTATGCAGGAGGTGGCATTCTGCTTTTTGTCTTGTGTATATCCTTTCCTCTTCCTGCCCATTATCTGCAAAGAAAACCAGCAGGTCAGGAAGGATTTTATTTGCACCATACCTCCTGGAGCACACTGAGGGAGAAGAATACAGCCTAGTACAACTTCTCCTTGTACTTTGGAAGTATTGGTCATGACACACGTTCCAATGAGCAATAGCTGATCACAGAACACAGAGCCTCTGTTAACACCATTTGGCATTCCATCGAGCCAAATCCTATCACACCTTACCTATGTACAGCATGCTTATCAAACATTAGATACTCCAAATAGATTCCTCAGAACACTAACACTAAAATCTCTTGGTTGAAGAAGTGTCAGATTACCTGTACAGCTGGATTGGACATTCCCACAGTATGCTCTAGATCAAACAGGGTTCAGAAACTACAAAAGATCATGTATTTAGTTTTTGTATTTAGTTACTCAGAAAGTACTAGACAAGCAGCTGGGGAGCAGGCAGTGGTTAACTAGATAAAGGATGACACAACACCACTGCTCAGGCCATCAGTAAATCATTTCCTCTAGTGTAAGACTCAGAACTATGTGACACAACACTGAGCAGATGTGGAGGACAACTCAAAATACAAAGGGAAGGCAATGCTGGATGTATCAAAGCATGACTTGGTCACAGAAGCAAACCTCACACAGACTGGTCTTACTGCAAAGTGAAACAGAATTTCTTCAGCCTCCATCCCTATTTAACATGTACTTGGAAAACCCCAGAGCTGCTATTATCAAGCTAAGGCTGTGACTGCTTCCAACCCTAGGTTATGTGGTTACATTCAGACATAGAGGTAAAGGGAAATGAGCAGATGACCTTTTAAACCACTGTAAAGTCCCCACATGAAAAATCCAGTATGTACTGATGCCCTATGTATTTTTCTGAAGTTAAGACTCATTGCTTGGGTTGGCTGCTAGCATGAACTGGTCATTAGAAGGAGCAGATGAAACAACTGTTATACAATGAAACATCAGTGACATCAAGACTGTACACACACTATTCTCCCAGCTTTGCCTCTAGCAGTAACTACTATTGAACCTGCAAAACAATCTTTGTAATAAGCACACAAATAAAGCCACATCTCATAATGTTGTTCCTTCCTGAATTATCAGATGAAATTCTGTTCTATACCAGTAGACATGAAACTTTTCCATCATTCAAAGTAAACATATACTAATTCTAGCTATGTTTCTGAATGAAATTAAAAAAAAAAAAATAAAAAAAAAGGTAAAGAAAAAAAAGGTTTTTCTTCTCTGGCATGGAAGTAGTTTTACTAATAGATTAAACTGCTATATACAATATTTAGAATCACTACCATTTCTGAAAACTCCAACAATTTCCACAGAAATAATATGTCTATCATATATTTCTCTTGGGTTATGGTGCCATTTGCCAAGTAGGGGAGACCTTTAAGAAGAGAAGAGCTATTCAAGATTATTCTTTCAGTACTTCCACAGAAGTCAAGACCTGAGCAGCTTCTTAAATGTTGACAGAAGGCAGTATAGGACCAGTTAACACTTCAGCACATTTTTAATGCACTTTTGACCTACAAGCTTGCTGTGGAACGCAAAATAACATTTATACCTACTCAGTACAAAATAAGTGATAGGGATATTAGAAGTAAGACCTTGCCAGTGCTTCCAGAAGAGACTTCTCATCTAAACTAAGCACATTCAGACATTACGTGTCCTGATATTCTATGTATTTTTAATGAAATTAAAGATACAAGTCTTACATGATCTACAGTTATATCAGTATATTGACTTGCAGCAGGGTATAGGCACTAGATTTCAACCATCTACACTATACAGACTTGAGAAATGGTTAGAGACACTTTTGACTTTGGCCAAGGTAATTTTCATGTGCCTATACTATTTCAGCTTGTGAGAAAATCTGTCAGTGTGGACAGTACCCAACCTTAAGAATTGAGCACTATGTATTTTAAGGAGGATAGAAGGTGCCTTAACAGCCTAAACGACAGTATCCAGCCATCTATTAAGGCTGTGTTGTTACATATACGATTCCATCTGAGGGGCAAACAGAACAGGTACTTGATGGTAGCTGTGTGAGGTGGCAAGAGGTACCTATTCACTAGGTATGAAGGGCTGTTAGACTATCCTCCTTGCTGCCTGAAATGCAACATTAACATCCCTATACATAGCTGTTCTGCAACCAGCTCACAATTCCTATTCTCTCAAACCTTCCAGTCCTGAAGCCTTTAGGAGCTTGGATATCCATAATCTTCTCACCTTAAACATCCCTGTCTTCATCAACACATCTAGAGATATTTCTTTCAACTATCCTCATTCACCTTACCTCAACTTTCCTCTCTTATGAATCCCAAACACCTCATTCCTCCCACTTCAGCACCACGACCTCTGCCCTAGTTCCAGCTCAGTCTTCCTTTTGATCCATTCCACCTTCTACACTTTCCTCCACCATGTTAACTTTGACAACCAGTTCCCAATGATGTCAACTACAGGTTAATCTATACACCTGAGCCTGCCCTCTCTTCTTGTTCTAGGGCACCTGGAAGTATTTTGAGCTGTATGATTTCTGCTGACAGTTCATACTATAGTATGTGAGTTCTATTAGTATTAAACATTAAGAGTTGAGTTTTAGAACTCCCTGTACTGGCACCTCATTTGCTTGTGTTATTAAGAAAATCTGAAAGTCTCTACAGCACACATGCAAGTATATGACTTTCACAGATTCAAATAAATAATGTAAAATGAGAAAATATCTACAAAAGTAACCAGAAGATCAGTTTGCAGTCTTACACTTAAGGAGCTTTGTGACTTGAGTTGAAATACTTAGATAATTCAGAGGAATATTTCTGTAATAAGTAAATAAGGTTTGCTTGCTTTTTATAAGAGAAAAAAAAAAAACAACAAAACAAACCCAAAAATCTTTTCAATAGGCTTCACAGTGTGGTTAAGGGCAAAGTAACAGCCATTATCTTCACAAAACTTTTAAAAATTAATTGGATAAATATTATTTTACTTTACTGAAGGAAAAAAAAAAAAATCAGGTTAAATCAGAATCAGGTCTCTGTGCAGAAAGCTGGAAAAAATAGTTATAATACATAATAGGTAGTTTTTGTTGGGTGGATAGCATCCCTGGTCAGTTTTGCGTTATGGCTCAGTACCAGTGAAACATTTTATTTTCACATCTTAAAAGATCATTTCAGGGCTGAACAAACACAGCAGATTCAGCAGCAGCTGGAATACAACTACTACTGTTCACCCTTTGGAAAGTTTATGAAAGTGTTGGCATGGTTCTGAAATATTAAAAGGTCTTCTGAAACTCAGAGAGAAAACAGCAATGTAAAATCAAGGGTCTGGTCTGGCTGAGTGGATAAAGTGTCATCCTTTTATACTGGGGACCTAAATCTTTCAAGTCAATATGTGGTATAGAATGGATTTTATGGTCATTGGCTAGTGGCTGTGAATTCATATCAACAAAACTAACATAATTCAGACCAGGACAGAGGAAGAAATCAAAGTGTAACAAGGTTTGCGTTATAAAAGGTACAGTCACTCACTTGGAAATAGTTTTGAACAGTAACACCTGACCCAAAGCTCTTGCTCCCAGGAGAGAGGTCAGATCACAATTTGCATTTGGACGTTTCAGCCCAACTTAGCTCCATACATCTAACATATTTTACACCTTATGTGGTTCCATATTCTATATGACTTCACCACCATGGCACCAGAACACCTCAGATTTTGATGCTCATGCTCTTTTAACCCTGCAAGGTAAAGAGTACTTGGACAGAGACATAACTTGCATTTACACAGACATCTCAACTTGCAGCCAGAATATCATAGTATTTAAACATGCTGGCACTGAAGCAGGAAAATCATTAGTCCATAAAGTTTGAATTTCAGCACAGTAGCTATGGCAGTCCTTGGGAAGGAGGCCAGGACTCCACATCTACCTCGGGGCATGCCAGCTCATCTCACACATGTCCTCAGGCTCAGTCCTAGGAGAAGACCACTTCATACTGCATGCAAGATTCAGGCTGAGGTCAAAATGGCACAACAAAATCACTCTGTCTCCTCAAGCCCTCACCTCCCTCAGCCACATCTCTCCAAATTTTCATTGCAAGAACTTGCACAATGCTTGACCAATATTCCTCTATCTCATGCCTGGAACCTTTGGGTACCTTTACAGTTTCCAAGAGAGAAAAAAATCTTTCTTGTTGCTCCAACAGTTCCCCAGTTTTCCCTATGTGAAGTGAGAGAAAAAAAGTCTTATTTAAATTTGAGTCTTCCCACCTGCTACAACCTAACAAGCAGCTACCAGCCCTACTGCTCTGTTCCTCACTGGTGAGTGGAGTGAAAGTTCTTTGAAGAATCATGTTGCTGCCTCCACTTGACCAAGTAAGGGACTCTACTGATCTGTTCCTGACACACCAGAACACACCACCATTGTCCTATACTCTTAAGGATTTTTTTTCCTTCCCAAGTGCTTATGCTCTGATCAACACAGAAATAGGTCACTTTCCTTCTTATTTTAAATAAGGTAGATTAAATGAGTAATCTTTTAAATTTAGATTTGTTTAATAATAATCCTTTTGAATATCACAGTCCACCTTCTGTTGACTGGGTTCACTTCTGTGACATAGGAAATGTCACAGTGGGTAAAACCCAGTTTCATCAGACCCAGCAAACCATCCCCTGCAGTGCAGAAGTCACTGTTCATGTTTGTTTAAAGAGGAAGCTTAAGAAATACTCCTGTATATGAATCAAAACAACCTTAATATTTTATACGAAAATCATTGATGGTTTTTCCTTCCAGCTAATTTTCCAAACCCTTTTGAAATCTACTTTGTCCTTTGGGCACTACAAAAATCTTCTGATAATAAGTTCCAGAGCTGAAATATGCTACATGCTGTGTGAGAAAAGTGCTTGCTTATGTTTATCTTAAACGAGCAGCATGATAATTTCACTAGTTGGCCCTCAGTTCTTCAAATATTATCAACAGCAAACATGGTAGTTCCTCTACTGTGTCCTATTTATTATTTTATATACTGTATAACTTTGTCCCTCAATAATTTTTTTTTTTCTCCCCATAATCCTACCCTAATTGCTCTTCACACAAAAATCTCTTGATATCTAATCTTTGCCGCCCTTATCTTTTTCAACAATTTCTGTTGGAAAAAGAGGGGAGAAAACTTCATACAGAATTCAGGACATGAGATAATCTTGGTGTTATACAGAGAAAAAGTGATGTCTATTATTCTGTTCTTGATGCTTTGTTGTTCCTATGATCTTCAGCTTTCACTGAACACCTTTCAAAGAGCTAATCACAATAACTCTGAATGTCTTTCTAAAATACCTATGCCTCATTTATGAAGCCATGGCAGTAAAAATTGCTAGGATTATGCTTTCTTGCATCTATTGCTTTTCATTTATCAGCACTGAATTTTGTCTCCTGTTTTATCTCCAACTATTCAAAATCACAAGATCTGTTTACTCTTTTGTTGTCAGTGTTAGTTTCTGTCAGCTTGAAGAATTCTGTAGTATCAGCAAGCTCGGTCACCTCATTAAGCATCTGCTTTTCCAAATAATTTGTAACTGTGATGAAGAGTACAGATCCTACCAAGACTCCCTTTTTGTCTGTACTGACAACCTCTTTGCAGTGTAAAAACTGAAAATCTATCCCTATGCTTTACTCCCCATCTTTTCACCTACCATTCTGCTTTTCCCTGTAATTTCAGTTCATCTGGAATGCAGTGGATAAGACTTTCATACAGTATTCCAGGTCTGTACTTCCCAATTACAAAGGGCATGAGTATAGTTGTTTTTATTCCATAACACAGGAGATAAAGCCACTTCCCCAGCCTTTCAGGACCCAGCAGCAGAGCACCAAAGTAAAAACCATATCTTCTGCCTAGTCCTGACCATTAAACTGCTTCCTTCTTTGTACCAAAGCTGTTGAACAGAGTCAGGACACACTTATACTGAGTTTAAACATGTGTCATCAATATTTTTTCCCAGAAAATGGGGGGAGGAATGCAGACTTCAAAATGGACACCAGTCAGTATCACCAGTGAGAAGATGTCTTCTTGACTGTCCATTCCTGTGTTTCCCCACAGCCTTACAGTACATCAGAAAACCCTTTACTATCTGCATTGCAGATCTTAGTTTTCTATTTATTTTCTATTCAGATTAATTTTCTTTTTCTAGTCTGTGTTACATATACAGCACAGAGATAAAGTAGCTGAATTGATATTTTTTAGCTTTATAGGACAGTTATTTTTCGTTTTTCTGGTCTAAACTTCCTGCTTCATTACTGCTTGTCCTTGTATTTCCTACAAGGAAATACTAAGCTTAATATGCCAAGTAAATTGTCTTGCAAATTTGGATGAGACTGTCCAAAACCAGAAAAAAAAAAGAGAATTGTACATAACAAACCCTGATGTTTAGAAAATCAGCACTTTCCTTCATCATGTACTATACATTCCTAATCAAAAGGAGTATTTTAACCAGCCGAATCAAAGCATAACTGTGCCTACTCTTGCTCTTCTTTATGGCTACTCCATTTCAGCAATTTACATTTTCACTAAGCACGTTGAGGATATGAAGAGACATTAAAACTTAGTGGTGTGACAACGTTGTGGAGGTGTATTAACTTGGTCGGGTTTCATGCTGACTCTGCAGTGATAAAAATGAGATGAACCAGTGGGTAAAAAATACATAGAGATATAATAACCAATCTGCTCCTTTCCTACTCATCTCTGGCTTCATGATGCTGAAAATCTCACTGGTTCAGCCTGGGGAAAGAAATCTTTCCATAATCCTACAAGAGTTTACAATCTACCATACAAATCAAAGTAATATGGTAATCAGCAGATAAGCACAATAACACATGTGGTGTTAAATGAAGTCTCTTGTTCTCTCATGGGGAGGAAGAGAAAAACTTATTTGTTCAATATACTATTATAAAATTATCTAGTTGTAGGAAGGAAAAAAAACCAACAGAGAGCACATTTTAAATCCTTATCTTTTGCTTTTTTTGTGTGAAACTTATTGATGAATAATTTAGAACTGTGTCCTAGCTATTCTCCTCTCTCTATAAAAATGTAATCTGACTTAATTATGTGTCATCACAGTAATAATAGTAAAAGAAATCCACTCCAGGCATGAGTAGAGCATATAGTTTTTTTATGAAAAGTCCAAAAGACATTATTTTAATATATACAAAGTATTTTTTAGCACTTGAAATGCTCTTATTCATAAAATAGTTTCCAAGCATTTCACAGGCCTCCTACCAGTAAGGGGAGTTGCACAGCAGATGAACACAAAGGGTAGTGGCAGCCTTGCTTAAAGGCTGACAGACTGATCATGGGGATTTTATGCACTTCTTAACAACAAAACTTAAGGCTATTAAGGAATATTCTAAGCAGCAGAAACAGGAGACAGAAAACTTAAAAAAAAACCCTTATTAACCCAAGGCAAATCTATTTAGCTGACCCCTATCCGTGCCACATCAGCAAATCCATGACGTACAATTAATTAAAAACAAAATTAGCAATAGCTTTTGCTGTTGTTTCTTAACCAAGTGCAGAAATGTGTGAGGACCACTTCAAATGAAATCACACCAAGACAGTATCTAAAGCTATTTCCTAAATCCAAATTCATGTACATATTTTCATCAAAAATGAAGTAGGTTGGGTACACACACAGTGACTCAGAGGTGTACAGTGAGAAACAGCACAGCCAAAGGCAACAAACATTGCATCCACTTGGCCAGAGGATAACATTTTTATTTTGTTAAGGTACAATAACACATATCACCAAACAGACATTCTGTTGCTAAACAATAATAGCCACAGCGGCTACAAGGAAACTGTTTTACTGAGGGGGATGAGCAACTACAGAAAATGAAGCCAGCAGCTTTCCTGCTCTACATGCACACTCCTTCCTAAGTAAAAACTCCAGAGCTCCTCTATAAAAAGGCATATTCAGAACAATTTGCATCATAGTTATAGTCCTTTAGTCTTTTTCTTATAGTTTTTATGTCCAGGTTACACATGCTATGGAGTTTACTGTATCTCCTGAGGGAGAAGGAGTTCACAGCCAGGTAACATAGCCACAGATGACCATACTGTGGAAAAAACTGAAGTCTAACAATGAAACAATAACCCACCTCATCAACTGCAATTGCTTCTGTCCTCAGAGAGCTGACACAAGCCAGCCTTGGTTTTTTTCTACCTATTCTGAGATGCAGTCTCTCTGCAGAAAGTTAAATTATAAATATTAGTGCAGGGAAACCTGATTTATACATAAGGTATATTCATTACTGCTTAGACTAACCTAGAACTACCATGATTTGTATCTTAAGAATATCCACACAGGGGTGGTTTAAAAAGAGAAGTTACTGCAAAACAGTATTCAAAGTTAATTTTCCCTTGTTAGTCCTTTTATCCTGCAGGTTTATATCAGACATCAGTTGCTCAATGGACCGCAGTTATTGCAAAAGGCCCTGAATGATCCTTGAGGTCCCTTCCAACCTGGCATTCTATGAATTTTCTGCAGTAATCTAAATTACTTTAAGAAAGTTCAAATGAAGCAAGCTATACAGTGAAGCTCAGCTTTCAAAAATGAACAATGATTTAAGACAATCAACTAAAAAACCCTGCAAATGCCCTGTGTTTAAGGAGGAAAATTGATCAGAACCTTCTGAAGGCCAAACCAGCAAGCCAGGGAAAAGAGCAGGCAACTGTGCACCCAACTTCTCTAATCACACTGGGGCAGATGATTAGTACCAGCCATTTTTACCCAAAAAATTTTTGAAGACCCTTAAGTTATGTCACTTACACTTGTCAGCCATGGCTTCCTGTCTTTATTTTCCTTATTTCAGAGAAAAGACAGATTATTGCCATTTTTTTTCTTGTTACTGTTAAATAATTAATGTAGTGGGTTTTTTATTAATGTCACAATCTCAGTAATGGCTTTTGTATTATTTCTTCTTCTAGTAATATATGCAACTTGGCAGTGTTACTGTAATATAGACTAAAAACTGGTTTGATCCAAACTGCAATCCCCTTCCATAGAGCTTTTCCGAATCAATAATCCTTTTGGAGTTTTAGAAGCAGATTTCAGATCAGAACACAATTTTAGAGAAAAAACTCATGGAGGTTTTCATGATATTGAAGCTAGTTCAAGCTACAATGAATACTTGCTTTCTTTTATGACAAAATTGATTCCCTGCAAACAATACATAACACATATGTGAAGACTGTTTATATATAATTTCCTTAGTGCTATCAGGCTTCCACACATTCAAAAAAAAGAGAGAAATGTAAAGTACAAGATACTTCAAGTCTTCAGTGGTTGATTTTCTTTCTTCTTTTATTTTTTAGGCTCATAAAAAGTGGCTTTATAAAAAGTCAAAGGGCAGAATGAGTGTAACTAACTATGCTAATTGCATTGCAGGTTTTGCTGCATATCACAAGGGAACAAAGCAGAGATAAAAATGGCATAAAACAATGGGCCCAGGAAAAGAGACCAAAAAAAGAAAAAAAAAAAAACAAAACCAACCAAAAAACCTACAACAATCTAAAAGAGCTGCTGTAGCAAAAGGAAATAATTCACTGAAAAGTTGATGCTGAAAAGAAACAGAAATGAGTGGGTTGAATTGATGGGCGTCCTTTCTCTCTTTAGCAATGCAGAGTTCAGCTGAAGTAAATTGAGTGCAGACTGTAATGTTGGAGACATGCAAAGAAAAACGTCTTGAATGCTCAGCTGTTTTCTGCAGGTCCACGATCCTTTTTTTTTCCTCCACTTTCAGCTTTGATTCCCCATTTATTACTTGATTGGTTTGGTGTTTTAATTGACATGAATGTGGAAGTGAGGATAATAGGAAGCCAAACTTTGCCTGAAGTATTCGTAAAATACAAGATTTCTGGAAAGAATTGGTATTTTCTGATAGGATTTAGGTTTTTTTCTCTTTAACCCCATCCTACAGCTGTAAGCTGGCTGTCAGTAGACTGCTGGATAAGTAGGATCTTGGGCCTCTAATTAGATAGTTAAGCTTAAGCAACATGAACTTCCTTTTTAAACCTCCAAAGGCACCTATTGTTCTCTAGACTGCTAAAAGGAAAGATTGAACTCCCACACAGCAGTAGGTGAAATCATGTGGCCAAGGCCAGCAGAATGAGTGTTGGCTGGACATTGCCTGCTATCCTGGTATGTTTTGTGGGAAAAATCAGCATGCTTAAGAACATGCAACAATCTATATAAACTTTGCAACTGATTACATGAATTTTTCAAGAAAAATCATTCATCTCAAGAAACGATCATAAAAAAGCATGATTTTAGCAGCACAGTTCCAGTTTGTGTCATAAGATAGTATACAGAGGTAGTTCAGCAGAAATCAATGCACTTATCATTTGCAGCATCTTCCTATAGCTGTAGGAATTTCAGAGTACAATTATTGTACACAGACAAAAGCTCCTAAGGCTAAATGTATGGATCACATATTCCTAAACTCTCCACTAATGGAATCGCTATTGTTAAAGAAGTTTCAAGAAATTAATGTGGTCGCTCAGATTCTCACAAGGAACCTACCAAGAGTCATTACTAGTTGATGGGAGACTAATGTTGTGGAAAAAGGAGAGACTTCATGAAATTTATTAGCTTGCTTGAGACATCTCTGAGATAGAACGAGAATACAAAAGGGGTTAAAGACTGCTGCAAAGTCTCCTACTGAGATAACTTGTTATACAAAAGGGTAAGTGCTAAAAAGCTTTCAAGCACTGCCTCACCTGCCAAGGTTGGGAAAGTATGTATTATCTGAAAGGCAGACCATACTTTTGAGAAGTAAGGAGAATAATCCTTTTTTGGCTTGCAAATGTCTACCTATCAGGCAGGAGGGGATTTAAATGGGAGCGTTCACTCGTCTGCTGCTGAGACAGACTTACTGGGAACAATTTTAAAAGACAGCAAAATGATAGTTAGAGTAGCATGAGTTCACCTTTTTTCCATGATGGAAGGTTTCACATCTTCTCCTTTTCCTCCCAAAATAATAAATATTAAAAAAAAAATCTGAAGAGAAGCCTTCTTCTTCATCATCATCATGAGGAACTGCTGGATTCATACTAGTTTTAAAGTCAGCATACTTATTAAACTTGCTTTCATAGAATCATACAATCATAGAATCATAGGGGTTGGAAGGGACCTCGAAAGATCATCTAGTCCAACCCCCCTGCCAGAGCAGGACCACCTAGACTACATCTCTAGGTGTAAAACCCATGGGATCAGAGTCGTTAGGTCATTAACTTCAGACCAGCAGTCCACAGGAACAGCTGAGAACAAGGCTGTGGGCTTACAGTCCAGTGTTTGGAGCTTTACAATACACAGGAACAAGCAGTTCTCTGGGATAAAATGAACTATTTATGAAGTCACACACTATATACATTGGGTTTTCTGGTATCCTGTTTCAGTGGCAAGCTATGGAAGTTCACCACTGTCCTAAAGGCTTCAGTTACCTCAGGAAGGATGAATTAAAACACAGGAAGCCTCAGAAGACAGGGGAGTAGCCTGAGCATATGGGACAAGTCTGAAAGGGATGTACTGTGATGTTGGGTGCATGACTTGCCCTGGATGGTCTTAAAATACTATAAACAGAGAAGATGCAGTTATAAGTGTTATATCACAGGATGGTTGAGATTGGCAAGAACCTCTTGAGAACACCTAGGCTGACAGCCCCCTGCTCAGACAGGATCAGCTAAAGCAGCATCATGTCAGGTTAGGTTTTGACTCTCCAAAGATGGAGACTCCATAAGCTCTCTGGGTAATCTGCCCCTGTGATTGACCACACTCAAAATTTAAATCAATCAATCAATCAACAAATCGATTTTGTATTCAGGTGTATTTTTATCTGTTTTAATATGTGTCCATTTCCTCCTGTCATCTTACTGGGCACTAACTGAGAAAAGCCTGGCTCCCTCTTCCTTATTGCCTTCTCTCAGGTATTTATACACATTGATAAGATGTGCCTGAGCCTTCTTGTCCACAGGCTGAACAGTCCCAGCTCCTCAGCTTCTCCTCATATGAAAGATATTCCAGTTCTGTAGGAATCTTTGTGACCCTGTGCTGGACTTGCTGTAGCATGCTGATGTTTCTCTTCTACTGAGGAGCCCAGAACTTGACACATCAGTGTGAGGCAGAGGTGAAGGATCACCTCCCTCAACCTTTTGCTGTAAGAATGTTTTGCTAGATCTCGGTCATCTTGCTGTCCACCAGGATGTCAAGGTTTTGCTCAGCAAGCTGCTTGCCAGCCAGCCAGCCCCCAGCATGTACTGGTGCGTGGGGTCAACGCTCCTGAAATGCAAGGCTTTGCATCACCCTGTGCTGAGCTCTGTAAGATTCTCCTCTGCTCATTTCTCCAGCCTGTCAAGGTCTCTCGGAAGGTGGCACAACCACCTCGTAGACCACCTCGTCTCCTCTGTCCTGATTATCTACACATTTGCTGAGGGTACACTCCACTTGCCTGCTTTTTTTCCCAGTAAGGTTATGTGAGAGGAACTCCATTGTATGTGTGCATGTGTTTACAGCATCCACCTTAACAAGACCCTGAACTTAATGCAGATATATACTTGTTATCATGTAAATCAATGAAATAATAAGGACAATTACGTTCTGTAAATCTTTCTAATGCCTCAGAAAGTAATGAAAGTCACCATCAGAGCAAAAGAGTGACAGTCCAACATCAAGAAAAGGAGAGAGGAAAAAAAAATAGGCTGGAAGAAAAAGATTATTTCTATAGAAAAGAAAACTGAGGTCTTGTCTACAAGAAAGTCAGGATATTGAAAACAGTAATAACAAGTATGAAGCTAAAATAGATTTGTTAGATCTCACAAACCTTGTGCAGATACCTTTGTTCAAAACTGAAGTGGTTAAATTTGACTTTGCTTAATTTATTTCTAGTATGTATTAAATGAAACAAAATTAAGGTCTTCTTTACTTCTAACAAGGCTGTCTACACAAGGATTTAATTCAGCTGAAGTGTGAACTTTAACATTTAATTTGGATTGACTTTCCTTAATGTCCCAATGCAGAAGAGTCCTATTAGCTTCCACAGTAGCAAAAATTTAAACCAGAAAACAGGCAACAAATGCTAGCCAAGTAATGGTAAAAATTAATTAAAAGAAGACAAAGAATGTTTCCAGAAGGAATTATGAGAAGCCACAGATTCTGGCCAAGAGGTGATGGAAGCCATTACCAGCATACAGGACAAGAGCCAGCAACAGATGAAGGGTAAATGTAAAACAGATCAGATAGTGTCAGTTAGAGACTGTCATTGCAGAAGATTTGGAGCACCCAAAAAGACACAGAATTACCGTTTTTAAATGCCTGCATGGAAATGTCCAAAAGGAAGAGGAAAAACAAACAACTAGACTATTACAGATAGTCAAAGAAATGAAAGAATATTTTAAAAACAGAAGTTTCTCTTAGCTCTAAATAAAAAATAAGACATAATGACTATGAGGCCTTCCACTTTTCTTTCAGGGCACAATGAAGACACTGGGAGTCATATTGTACATATTCAGGTAATACAACTATCTAGTACCTGTAAGGTAAAGAGTGGCTGATCCACACAGTGCCTGCTAACTATTTCTAACAAATAATAGATCATACAGAGGTGAAAACAGAACAAGAGTTATGATTTTAAAAGATTCCAAGACAAAGGAAATTCTTAGCCAATGTAATCACACAGCACCACGGGTGTATGCTTTGACTTCTTCAGGAACAGTTCCCTGCACCTGTACAGAAAGACATTACAGAAAATTATGGTGCCCCTTGTTCTCCAGATAGGTCACAGCGACTGAAGAGCAAAGCTACAGCTCCACTGATGACCTTGGTTATCAGCTCATGCTGTCCTTTGTTGCAAACAGCCCAGGGAAGGATGGACCAGCCAGCTGACACGCTGAGCAGCCTCTTTCTATGGCGCTCATCACAGCGTTCTGCTGTATACTAAAATCTTCTGAAAAGGCTGTTTTTTTCAGCAGCCAAATGGACAACACATTTGAGGGACTGTCCTTTGTCTTGCTCTCCAGAGTGAAATAATTTTTTCAAAGAATAACCATCTGATACTCTGAATTTTTGCCTATGCTTAGCTGAAAGCTTGGTTTGCCATTTATGAGGCACAGGTTATATATATGTATATTTTCTATACCCTCCACTAGAGTGCCAGAAGAAATCTACTTTCTAACCAAATTTATGCAAATATCTGCTCTTAAGAGTCCTCACCTGTTACCTTGCTAAAATTTCACACTTCATAACATAGGAACTAAATCTTGCCATATGCAATGTATTCTTGCTGAAATTGATTTATAGCAAAAAGACTTATTTATTTCCTGCCCTCGGTATAATCTGATTGGCTTTTGTGACAGCTGTAACAGGAAAGCTGCTAAGAGAGACAATGGCATCTGACAAAGAACATGCTAATGAAATCAGGCTTTCTAAAGGGATGTGATTTTGACAGATTAGAAATTATAGCTTTGTATGGATACTACCCAAGTTTTCAGCCCCTCTTCCCATAGTAACAGCAGGCTCTCTTAAATTTGAGGAACACTCTGTCTGCTCATCATGTTATATAAAATCAACCTCTAGTCATATCTGGGTGATTTCCTACAGTGAAAAACCTAGAAACAGAAGGTAAAAATTCCCCATTTGGCATTTTAATCTTCTATTAATGATGCAACCTGTACTGTACCATCTGAAAAATATGAATCAACAGTGAGCCCACCCTTCCACAAATAGAACTCTTTACCTCATAATGTGGTGATCTTTCTCTTTCTAATTGCTTCTTACAGATTTTAAAAGGCACTTTAGTCTTTAAGTGTGAAATTTGCATTCAAACTACTGTACAAAGAAATACTAACAATGATTTGGAAGTAATTCCTTCTAACAAAGAGCACAGACTTCTGATTACACACCACTGGAGAAGATGGAAGTGTACATGGGGCATTTTTCTTCTCTCATTAGCAGCCATTAGAAACCCACAGGGGGAACATAATGACCAGTGGAAAAAGGGCAGAGAAGACTTCAGTGAACAAAACAGATGTTTAGTGCATATAGATATTATCCAACACCAGCATCAAACTAGTGAGTTTGGCCATTTAGGGCATCTCCTAGGAAACCATCTGATAACATTAAAAGATATTGACTAACATAAAAAGAGCTGCAGGGGAAACAGCATATATTGGATAGAAATGGGATGTGCTTCTAAATGCAGCAGTTCTAATTTCTGCTGAGGAAAAAAAAAAATGGATCTATTTTTCTAGATACATATTGTGGGTTTGGTTAAAAGCTTAAAATTTGCTGTAGGTTTCCATATCTTGACATCACAGCCTTTAACTAAGCAGCATATAAAATGCAGTGCAAAAGCACATTGCAGAGTGAAAGAATATAAAAATCTCTCTCAAGTATGTTGCAGTTGTATGACATATAGCATTGTTTTATTGTTCTTGTTATTATTTTATTTTCCTTGTCAGTTCTTTCTGGCTGGAATTTTCCACATAGTCTAAGAGTTATAAAATTGGCAAAGGTATTGGACACTTCCTTTCTTATATGGTCCTTTGAGGAAAACTTTTTCACATCATGCCAAAAACCACTTTAATTGACCAGGACCAACGAGTAGTACATCCATCACACGATGTAAAGTATTCTCACTCAGAACTCCAATATTTCACCTTCGTTTTGTCCAGGAAGAGAAGGCATTTGATTCACTTATATATATCCACTTCCTTCATCTGACTTTGTGTCTGATCAACAATGTTTATTGCCTGATAGTTTCTTTTTAGAGTGTTAAGGACACCTTTTCCACTGTGATTACTGTTTTGCCCTCTCTGCAGTCAGCAAGCAGAAAGGTTAGCTCCAAATTTGGCTAATGAGAACTTTGCTGATCTGTTCAAGTTGGCTGTTACGCCTTTTGGGCATGACCAATCAGAGCATAAATTGCCAGGAGATTTGTTGTGTCTCTCTAGCCCTGGTGAATGACTTCCTGCAGTCTACCAGACCATCAGTTCTCTGCCCAGTTCTCTGTATCTGTGGCAAGGGACAGTGGTGCATACTCACCTCTAGATAAATCACAAACTATAAATGTGTGTTGTGTTTCTTCTTCAGTTTGGTACATTTGCTCCATGTGTTCAGGTCAAGTTGTATCATCATTTTAGCTGAATTCATAAAATTAGGGGAAAGGCCATAATTTAAATGCAGGGGTAGAGTATGAAGAAGGGAAACACTTCATGAATGCTGGTATTTTGTTCTTTCTGAATTGAGACTAAACTAATAAGCAGAGTTCTCTACAGTACAGCTGCACTGGATCAACAATGGCAGCTTTAAAGGCAACCAACCCAGTCCCTTCATGCTATGGAGTTAACCTTGGATGAGTCAGGGAGAACTGAGGAGCAGATAATGGATCTGTTGCTGAAAAGATCTACCATCTTAATCCTATAAACCATATTGCTGTTCCAGCTTTCCTTAGCTCCTGTATAATATTCCCATATGCATTCCATGTTCCCCTGGGAGGCTGTGCACATTAGTGTGCAGAACATCAGCACAGCACCAACACACTGCTCAAGTGTTCCTATTTTGGGAGGTGATTGTCATCTGGCTAACTCAAGGATCAGAGATTTATGAAAGGACAAAGGTCTGCTGCCTTCTAATTTGACCCAAGAGACTCTGTTATATAACAAACAAGCTATCAACAAAAGCTCTCTGAAATATAAACCTAGCTAAACTTCTTTTGATGTTTGTATTTTATTTTCCAGATGGAGCGCTGCCAAATAACACCTGCACAGACAGTTAAGCTTGATCATTTACAGACCTGCAAAGGGTTTGATTGATTAGCTTAGATGTCAGCAATTTTGTAATATGCTTGGGCACTGAAGGAGCAGAGCAAATGCAAAGGGGAAAAAAATATTGTGTATTCTGATTGTGTCCTTCACACAAAATTACAAGCATTTTCAACAACAAAGTAATTCACTTCATCCAGTAGACTACCTGCAAGTTCAGGACAATAAAACTGAAGAGTATCTTTAACTGACAATTTAAGCTCAAATAATTTTTGACTGGCAAGGTATGGTATCATCCAGAAGAATTGATGCTACAGTAGTACCTTCAAATTATGGGGTTATAGTTTGTCTACTCAACATGCAGCTCTTATCAGGGAAGATAAGGGGAGGGCTAAGAAAGAAATGGATAGCAATAAATGCTTTCTGTAAGCTCTACGGTTAATTAAGGATAAGAATTTGTATACATATTTATACTTGTTAGAACTCAGAATAAAAATGAAAATGTAAGATTTTGACTGGCACTGTAAATATTGTAATTCTCCTTTCAGCACCATCTTCCTATTCAATCCTCTGCATGATGTTTTTTTTAGAAGAGGTCTAAGGAAAAAATGCATCTCCCTGTCAGCAAAGGAAACCTGAAACAATGTGGTTCTCTGAAAATGGTGGTTTATTGAAATTGCATGTTAGTGTTAAGCCAACCCATTCCACTCCCTACCTAAAAATCACTCAAGGCAGGTTGTTGTGTCAGCAGTTGTCAGTCTTTCTTAGTAAGTGTCAGGGCTGAGATAACCACTAATGTCCTTCTCTAGCTCATGAGTATAAGGGGCATTAAAAACAGAGACTAAGCCTCAGTATTTTGAGATGGAAAAAATAAAACTGTCTTCTAGATTTTCTGTGAGCAGTAGAACTGTTAGCATATTTTGTAAAGGGCTTCTCATCCTAACAGAGCTAAATACTACTCCAGTAACTGTAACCTAATAAATCAAGCAAAAAGAACTACACTGAAAAAATCTCAAATCGTTTAAATGGAAATGGTCCACTAATACTTCAAATATACATCTAACAAGCCAGAAATGTGTGAGATGAGAAATCCCTGAATCAAGATGGGTGATTTAAAAGTTAGACCTAAGCAGTAATCAGGCTCTAGTTATGTCCACCCAGAAAATACTTTATGACATTTTCAAGAAGAGGTTTTATGGACTAAAATCATTGTATACATGGCCTCTAAAACTACTGCTTCACATCACAAAACCTGGTCTTAACTGAGAACCTTTACGCCCTGGGAAATTAATATCAACACAAATATATGTAACTATCTCCACTGGATCACAATGACATGAAGAGGGATACATTTTGGTTTATGTTCTGAGAGCATTGATACTGCTTTTTGCCCAATTACTATCAGAATGATTGTATTGCTTCTCCAAATGATGCATTTCTTTTGTTAGAAAGAAGGAAAGGTTCACAATGACCATTTCAAGATTCAAAATCTAAACTGCCACTCCTTGTTACCTGAGTATCTTTTAAAAAGGCACACATGCAGACATTGATTAAGCTTTCATCACACCACAAGTGTTTTTCATAGAATGGTTTGGGCTGAAAGGGACCTTAAAGATATCTAGTTTCAACCCCCCCTGCTATGGACAGGGACATAATGCTGAGAGCCACAGAGCTAAACACAGTACTACAGGTGGGATCCCATGAGAGCAGAATAGAGGAGAAGAATCACCTTCCTCGACCTGCTGGTCACATTTCTTTTGATGCACCCAGGATGCAGTTGGCTTTCTGGGCTGCAAATGTACTTTGCTTTGTCTTCTTGAGCTTCTCGTCAACCAACACCTCCAATTCCTTCTCCTCAGGGCTGCTCTCAATCCACTCATTGTCCAGCCTGTGTGTGTGCTTGGGATTGCCCCAACTCAAGTGCAGGACCTTGCACTTGATCTTTTTGGACTTCATGAGTTTGGCATGGGCCCACATCTCTCAAGGCTGTCAAGGTCTCTCTGGATGTTATCTCTTTCCTCCAGCGTGTCAACTGCAACACATAATTTGGTGTTGTCTGCAGACTTGCTGTGGGTCCACTCAGTCCCACTGTGTATGTCATCAACAAAGATGTTAAATAGTGCCAATCCCAGTACACACCCCTGAGGACACCACATATCACTGGTCTTCACTTGGACATCGAGACATTGACTGCAACTCTTTTGAGTGTGACCATCCAGCCAATTCCTCAAGCACCAATTGGTTCATCCATCAAATCCATGTCTCCAATTTAGAGAAATGGATGTCGTGTGTGACAAATGCTTTGCTCAAGTCCAGGTAGATCACATCAGTTGCTCTTCCTTTATCCACCAACGCTGTAACTCCATCACAGAAGCCCATCAAATTTGTCAGGCACGTTTTGCCCTTAATGAAGCCACACTGGTTGTCCTAATCATGTCCTTATTTTCCATGTGCCTTATTCCAGGAGGACTCACTCCATGATCTTGCCTGGCACAGAGGTGGGACAGACTGGCCTGTAGTTCCCTGAGTCTTCCTTTTTTTCCTTTTTTGCTCAATTCTTTTTCTATTGTGCACTTTTAAATTATGCATTTTCTATTTTATAAAGTTCATTTATTTTCCTTAGTACTAATTTTCTCACATCTGTGCAAGACACAGTGGTTGAAGGACTCCTCTCTATAAATCCCTAGTCAGGTTTAATAGTCTAATGCCACACAGTAACAAGGTTCTGTTAAAGTAATTGACCCTTCAGATCAGCTGCTTCCATGGAAATTAGAACAGCACTTCTTTACTCCTTCCCCCTCCCATACACCTCCCCTAGAGCATAGCCACTTCAAAAGTAGGCTTATGCTCTGGAGATTTGGGTCGTCTCTACAGTGAATAACAAAAAATATGCATAATTTGTCTTATCTCGGGTTAGGGTCGATTGCCCTCTGCACTGCCTACGTTTCTCCATTGACTTTACAGCAAACTTACAAGAATTTGCTTTAGAGAAGGCATCTGGCTTTTAGATGATAATGCTGATGGAGGCGAATCCTTGCTGGATGTCAATATATGATTGCTACGATGCTGGCTGTCTTACCTGAAATGCCACCTCCATCTCCATTGTCATAGATGACTCTGACTGTAAAGTGCAGATCAAAAGATACAGCAGATTGAGATGAGTTTCTTCCATAATCTGGATGTGCCTGAGAAATACTGTGACTATTGTATCTACACAAGTAGTGTTAAAGATACATTTGTGAGCTATTAACAAGTTCTAACTGAGGCTATTTCCAAAAAAAATACTTCTATTAGCTGTTTAAAATCCTCTTCACTATGTTCCTAACCCTGGCATTTGTATTGTTTTAATTTTTATATATTATCCATGAGTTTCTTCTCATAAACAAACTACCAGCCAAATGGTTCCTGGCTGATGGCACCAGAGCTTGAGTACGCCTGGCTTTCAACCACGGTTTCACCATCTCTCTGAAAACATCCTTGGTCTTCTGGGCAACACAAGCCCTGTGGCAGGGTAACCCATTCAGAGAAAAGGTTGACTAGCTGTTGGAGCAAAGCAGGAAAAGCAAAACCTACTGCACAGCTGAGAGCTGTGAAGTTGCCAGGAGGCTGGGGAGCTCATGCAAAGAAACCCCCAGCCTTCCACACTACACTGCGCTTAGGTCTCGGGATTTTTATACCTTCAGATTTCCAGACACTCACTTTAAATAGCAAAAGGGAATGCATGCAACTGTCAGTTGGAGAGAGCACTCAATATGTGAGACCAATGGGCAGTTGCCTGAGACAACTTCAGAAAACAACTGCATAAATAATTCCAAGTTTGTTTTTTTTTTCCCCTATCATATTTCTAGGTTTCCCAAGGAGTCATCAAGGTGAGTTGACAGCAATCACAAGGGTGGGCCTACGAATGGTCTGACAGGATGTGACACACTGAGAGACATAACACTTGAGAATACCTGAAGAGGGCAACCTCGCTGTGGGTAGGAGGTCTCAATGATCTCTCCTGCAGCTGATTCATGCCAAGGGAAAATCCTGCTCTACTCTGCAGCCACCTGGGCTCCACAAACCAGCTCTGGTCGCTGTAAATCCTTTCAGATCTAGCGAGATGTTTGCCACAGCCGAGCTCTGGCAGTAGAGCAGGGATAAAGACACTGCCAGCAGCCCATTTTGATGGCCAACACTTTATCACCTAATACAATACAGTTGCAAATTATACAGGGATTTCACAATGTGTAACGGTACTATGCACAAGGTAAAAACTTTAAGTCATTAGCAGTATAATTTATTAGCTAAGTTGTGCCAATGCCTATCAGTCAGACCTTAAGGTTTGTTCCAGAGAGGTTTTTGATCTTCCTCATACTGCTTTGCTTTTCTTCTTCCATGGCAGCATTAGCAGACGACACTTACATTATATATCTACTCAGTGCTCTGGTGAGAGACCATTATGTTCACAGATCATTACTGACATCCTGACATTTGTCATCTCCTTTCATAGCAGTTAAATCTTGCTTTATCTGTAAATGTCACCACGTCATTTATTCATGAAAAGGGGTCACATTCCCAAAATAGTACACTCAGCTTTTAAAAGGGAAGTTGATTTTATTCACTGTGGTAATTCTTGGACAAACTTCACTGCTGCTAAGCACTGACTTTTTTTCCCTGTGCAGGTGTTTACATTTCTACACACAGGTTTTAGGTTTATATTTTGTTTTGAAAATAAAACCCTAACAGAAAAGCAAATGATTTGGAAGACACAAATAGGTGTTTAGTGTTTTAAGCTTCCTACATTTAATCTACATGGATTCATCAGCACTGAATTTACTGTTGTAAAGTATAATTTTAATTTGACATGGTACTGTCTGAAAACCCACTGGTTGACTGTTTTAGCTGAGGCATTGGCATGTAGTTCTCTGCTAAACTGTATTTCAACCTCAAAAAAAACATTGTTTAAATAAGCCTTGATAATAATACTTCGTCTCGTTTATCCTCAAAGGTCTTGAAAGTTTAATTAATAAAAGCTCAAGCCTACCCTGTGAGATATATGGACATTCTTGTCTAATAATTACAGAAAATGAATAGAAGCTGAGACTAGCAGGATGCATGAAGGACTCTAAGTGTGTTCTTGGAAGAAAAAAATCGATCCCACAGGAAGAGTCTAAATTTGGGAGTAGAGGCTCCCTCTTACACTAGTTAGGTCCAAACGCATATCCTTCCTGCAATGGAATTTCCTTTATCAGCTAAGATCATATTATGCTTTCTTTTTATACCTTTTCATACTTCAGCATGTTAGTGGATGTCTTGAGGTGGTTGTGTTTCATTGGCATTTACAGATTTCTCTTTCATGTTCTTGTTCAGTTTTGGACTGCACCCATCTTAGACAGGTATATCATCTGGAGTTCCATCTTACTTGGGTTATCATTGTAGCACTAGTATTATTTTGTGGAAAAAAATGGTCTGTGGACAAATATTAAACTCAGACTCTAAGGCAGCATGAATTATCTTAACAGTTGGAATCCATGTATATATGTATATACATATTGATATCTTTATATGCATATCTGTATATCAAGATCTGTCATCTTGATATTTTCTATAGTGATAAAAAAGTAGCAGCTCACTTCTTTACAGTATTTTCCAAATCATTCTACAAGCCCTATGAAGTATATGCAGCAATTACTTTTCACACCAGTCACAGCAGCTGCTTTATGAGCTCAGCAATGCTGCACAGTAGCTGAAGGTGGAAAACAATGAAAACTGAGGCCTGAGTTTACCAGGGGGCTAAAAGGGCTGCAGCTCCTCCATTAACATTGCCCCCTGAAGCAGATAATCAACAGCTGGATCCATTTCTGAACCTGTCACTTCTCTTCGAAATCAAAGAGAATAATTTAAGTAAACTGAACAGCATCATAGGAACACAGAATAATTCAGATTGGAAGGGACTTCTGGAGTTCATCTTTGCTGAAGGCAAAGCCACATTAGATGAGGTTGCAGGGCTTTGTCCAGTTGCGTTTCTATAATGTCTAGAGAGAATCAACAACCTCTTTTCTAGTCTTTGAGAACGACCATGGTGAAAAAAAGAAAACCACAACCATTCCCCATCTCTTACCTGAATGTCCTGTGTTCCAGCTTTTGACCTTTACTTCTCAGCCTGTCTCCACACACCTCTGAAGATACCCCAGAGCCTTCTCGCCTACAAGCTGAACACACACATCTCCCTCATGCACCTTGTGCTCCAGCCTCCTGACCAACAGTGTCCTCTACTGGACTCGCTCCAGTTTGCCCATGTCCTTCTTTTCTTGGGGTGCTCCAAAGAGCACGTGGGTGGATGCTGTCTGGATAGCCATCTTACATGTACCAAATCAAGGAAAAGAATCATTTCTCTCACTGCAAGACAGCACTGCTGAGGTGAAACCCTGGTCCTCCAGGTGTGACTGGCAAAAAATCCTGCACGTTTCATCCAACAAGAGATTCAAGTTGCCATAGTTTCTGCTTCAAGTTTTCAGTGTCTCTCCTCCTGCCAAGTTTCCTGCCACATTTTTTTTCCCCCCAGCATGTCTTTACAACTTCCAGTTATGTGATTTTTGAGACCAGCTGGAACATAAATGCTCAGAGTTGAAGAATAAATAAAATGCTTGCTTTCAAAAAGTTAGCAGAGTAAATTGTCCTCCATGCCAGCTATCTGTTGAAGTCAGGGTCATTACATCTACTTAAGCCAGCTGAGAACTTCATCAAGTATTTGACCGCAGCTTCCGAACGCACCAGGTGCAGGACCAGCTTTCCTGGGGAAATCTGCAGTCCTCCAATTATGCTGAGCACTCAGTTTAGACACACACTTACTTTTTAACAGTATTGACCATATTGTATTTTCCAGACAATAACAACCTCTCTCCCCTGCTGAAGATTGGGTCCTGAAATTTGTCTCTGTAGTACTTTTTGCCAAACTAAGAAAGGAGTTCAGAGAAAAAACCTTTATTTGTAACTATTTTAAGGACTTCAGTATCAATATAAGAAAAAAAAAAAAATAAAATACTGTCATTGCACAGATTTTTACAGGATTTATTAAGAATAGAGTTTTAATAGAGTCTTTGTCCATAAAAGTTCCTGAAAATAGCTTTATGGCATGTTCCAAAATAACCTCTGCTTAATCCTGGACTAGGTTTCAGGGAAAATTTTTTTCCTTCAGGATCTGTACTGATCATATTGTGCAAGACAACAGATTTATTCTAAAGAAACACATACAATTTTTCCCTCTTCAGATGGAAGGTAAGACATTGCTTAAAGATTTTGCTACAATAAGGCAAAGTAAGTCATAATAATCAAAAGGAGAGGGACTGGGGCTCTGAAATCTTCTTTTGCTGTAGGTGTACTTTGCCATGTGAAAAGCATAATGGATGTAATTCTAGTTTTATGCAAGCCAATGGGAGGTTTCTCACAGGCGTGAGTGATGTCAGGAACCGACATAATTTCTCAGGCTCACAGCAGTTTTGCCATACATCACTCAGTATTTTTGGTGTGAACTGAAAGATCCTGCAATTAACTTCATTTATTCTACAGCAAGCCATTTTTTCTCTCTCTCTTTTTGTTTTCCTTGGCTGGATATTTTTGTAGCTTTCCTAAATATAATGGAAATTCATCCATCCAGGAAATGCTTCTGTTTGAATCATATTACTAATACCTATTTGTATGTGTGTGCACGTATATTTATACACATGTATTTACACAATCTTTTACCAAACAGTGAAACAATATTGTGGATATTAGAAGCATTCTGCTTTCTCTACTCATCATGAAGCCTTTTTTCTCCTGATAACTACAGCAATCTCTATTGACCTCCAGAGACTTGCACTTGTATTACATACTGCCTATTAAAACAATTGAAAAAACAACTCCCCACTTAAGCCGAAGCTGCATTGGTTCATGTGGATCCTTAAAATTAATTTTGAGATCAAATGCTGACAAGCCAAGTACTATATTTCTTATTGCCAGATTAAACTAGTAAAGATGATCAACCCCCCTCCTCTACAAACAGTCCTTTTTGTTTAAAAAAATGCTTTCATTTTCTCTCAGCACCCTTAATCTCCATTTCATTCAGAAATAGTCTTCTTTATGTACTCATGCAAATCAAAATCACTGGCTTCAAAACTACTTCTGCTTTCCCAGTGTTACCTCTAGCTCACAGTCTGTTTGTATTACTGCTTTCGGCTACCCACTGATCAATTGTCTGACCAAGCACCTTTCCAGTTTATGGTCTCAAAATGTTTGTTTAAATCAAATGCTGACCAGTGACAGTGCTCCTTGTTGAATAGTAGTGCCTATCATGGACAAAAATTGAATCACAATAAAGGATGCTCAAGCAAGGATAATCCACTTTCTCACTGACATCTGGTTTATAGCCATGGCTCACATTTCATGCAGAGACATCACTCCCAGTGAAGCAGAATGAGTAGTAAGTGACAAATGGTGGAAGGACTACCTTCTAAACTCACGGACTGGTAGAGATGTTTTTATGGCATGGTTCACAAAGATGCTGCATGGCATCACAGATATTCTGAATAGCATTGATTACAGACTGGAGCAGTAAAGGAGACTGCATATAAAATGAGGATAAGATGTCATAAGGCATCACTGATGATGGATGGTCTCCTGCCACATGGCAGGCATTTAACACAAGGTCCACACAGTGAGGCTCAGCACAGTCCCAGCTTAAAGTCAGGTGCCCAGAGACAGGTAAGGAAGTGCTGGTGTTAGCTGAAAACACCAGGAATCTCTATGGACACCAAGGAGGAGAGCTAGACACTCCCAGATGTGGTCCACAACTGGGAGAGTTATCAAGCACAGAGGTGTCAGAGCCAGAGCACAAGGATCTGCCATCAAGGAAGGTCTCTCAGAGCTGTCGTTTGGCACTTCTGTGAGATTCAGATGCAGAACCTCAGCACACTTCTGAGCACAGACTTGCAGCTCTCCCTCTGCCTAGTCAGTCACTCAAGGATTTGGCCTTCAATTGCAAAAGCTAGGGATTAAGCTATCCCCAGCCTGTGGGAGAGAAAGCAGACAGCTCCTAAGTTCCAAGAATATCCAGGTAATGGGCAAGGACTCTGTCTGTATGTGCTAAGTCATGTACATGAAACCAAAAGGAAAGAAGCCAAGGTTTCTTTCTGTCACTACTCTGTCTAGGATACTTCCAGTCAGTAGGAAGAAAATCCTATGATCTGTCTTCTCCACAGACCATCCAGTTGTCTGTCACTGTGAAAAATTAATTAATTCACTTACAGTCAGTTTATATCCTGAGCATGGCACCCTATGGTACAGAATATCCTTTGGCTAGTTAACTCAGCTGCCTTGGCTAAGTTCCCTCCCAGCTTCTCAAGTCCTGCACACTAGTAAAACATGGGAAGTTGAAAAGTCCTTGCTTTCCTAGCAACAACCAAAAATATCAGTATATTATCAACATTCTTCTCATACTGAATCCAAAAACTGCACTACTCTAGCTACTAAGAAGGAAATTCTTCTCTGTTCCAGCTGAAACCAGGACAGGTTTTTAAGCATTTTGCTAATTTCCTAACTGTGCCTTAGAAAGGAATCATTTTGGTCCACTGTAACTGCCAGTGGAACACACAGTGACAGCACTATTGGTCTACAGAAGACACGAATGTCTGAAATGCTTCAGAAACAGTTTGATTTTCTCTAGCAGAAATGTGTTCCAGACAAAATCCAACATTCAGCGAAACTCAATTTCCTCTTCCCCTCCATGCAGAATACACAGTAGCATCAAAGGGACCCACTCATGCTCATCCATGGAGAAAAACAAACAAACAAACAACTGTATTTTAGGGAACCAGGTGGAGAAGAGGCAGCCTTTATATCAGTGTAACATCTGTGGCTCCCTCTCCGAGCTGCAGAGTGTCCATATGCTGAGGACATTTGACTAGACATCCACAGACCTAAAAGCATGAAGAGCAAGCCTGTATAGTGTTTTATTAGAAGATTCTGTCTCAGCACAATATGTTCAAGTAAAGAGAAGACATTCCAAAATACATTTAATGTATTAAAAAATTATGTAGGTGGGCTCACAAGGTAAGTTTTACTCCACCGAGACATATGTTATGGTCTTAATACAAAATTATTAATAGATGGAATCTGATATGGATGAAAGATTTTAATATTCCTAAGAATAGTGAAAGAGATGATTGGTTAATTTGCTTCACCATCTCGTTTACAACATAGTTCTTAAGCATCCCTCACCTGTGCTCCTACCATGCCATGAAAAGTTGGCTGACACTTCCCACAGTGCTTTACAAACGTGGCAGAATAAGAAAAGAACAGAATACTTCTGCAACTACAACCCACTGTATGTCAAGATACTTTAACACAGGTAACTGCTTATCATAAACGCTGAATTCTAAATAAATCCCTTTTCTGATCCTCTGAGGATTACTGAAAATCCAAATAAACCATCTGGCTATTACACATTCATTTGCCTAGCGAGTATTTTGGATGCCCTCCCATTAATATGTCATTTGAAAGAATATTTAGTTCAGTGGGAGTTGAAGCATCACCACACAGGTCATGCCTAAATCAACAGAACAGCTTGTCTCTCTCATAGCCAATATACATATAATTGATTTTCAGCATCCATATTCAGTGAAGAAAACTGTTTCTTTGAGAGATTCGAGACCCACATTTCACAGCTCTCTACGCACAACCTTGGGTAAGGTCCATCTTCCACTGCTAAGGCATCAGTGAAGAATTACGTATTGAAGCATTTCCAGATAATGTTCTACCTATTGCAGCTGGGCAAAATGTCATAAAACAATGTTAGAAAAATGCTAACTGAATTTATCAGAACCTACTTTCAAGCTCCTTTTTTCAAAGGACTTACACCGGCTGTCACCCACACAGCATCATGTTCAGTGTTGGTGAGAGGTGTTGAGCAGACTCTTCTTTGCACATTCTTGGTTTTGGGAACAAAGAAATTCCCACATACGTTTAATACATGAGCAGACATTTAACATTCTCACCAGCCTGAGGTAATTTCCATAATAGCAAACTGCCATATGATACCAGCCTAGGCCACAGTACTCGAGATGAAATACACAACATCAGTGTGTAATTTGGATTCCAGTCTGATCATAACTCTTAGCACAGAGCTACTTCGTTGCTAACAAGGCATCACACCCCTTTGGTACAAACTCCCACAGAACTGCGAAGTATCTGGAACAGACTGGGTAGAAATTTGTGAGTTTTGGATTTTCCAAGCTCACCCAAAGATAATGATGCAGACACATATACAGGTCCTTGGAAACAGCCCTGTTGTGAAATACTCCCTCCAAGAAAGGAAAGCTGCCTAGCCAGGGTACTGTGCCACTTGTTGGAAGAGGGGGCTTCTGGATAATGTGAACTGTGGGAAGAAATAACCAGAGAACTTTTCCCTCACTATTCTGCTAAACCCACGCTTGAATTTGCTCCAGCTGCTCTTGATGTCAGTGGAAAGCCTTCCTGTTCTTTCAGCAGCAATGGGGTTATGTGAAAAGCGCATTTCCTCCAAAGACCAAATATTCTTGAACAGTTTTGTTGTTGTTCAATTTGTATTCTTATTATTTTCACTTCAGCATAAGAAATGCATGGATGAGTCTGGAGGGTAACACAGGAGGCAGGCACAAATGTCACAATTCTTGAGCCATAGGAGATGAAAATCACAGAAATGTAATCTTAGCTGCAAATTAGCAAGACAGAAAGAAACTAAAAATGTTCCTTTGAATTTATCCTGTTATCCAGCATTACAAGAAAGCAGTGACAGCCAGTACGGATTATTTTTGTTTTAATTCTTGGGAGATAATTATTATTTTACCTGAATAATCCATGAGTCATTTGAAAGGAGCTCTGGCAGAAGGAAGCAAGCTTTACGCCGTAAAATGCTTCGCTATCAATGAATATCTAATTTGTGCTTCAAGCCCACAGACAGTAAAAATACAAGTAAAACTCCAGGAACACACACATACACAAAATTTAGTTTGTGGCAAATAATGAATTGCAAAGTCAAAGACTATAGAAAATATTAGGGATATACTTTTTCTATAAATGATGCTCAAGGGAGAAGAGGAAATGAGGGAAAAAAAAGAAATGCTATGAAATGTAAGATGGGTCTTCTCATGGGTACCATTAATGGAACAGCAAGGAGAACACTAAAATATATTGCTTACTTTAATAACCATTGCTCTTGCCCTCTCTTCTTCTTTTATTCTTCTAGACACATTCATCAATAAGAAACAGGTTCATGTTACAATCTTACCTATGCACCAAACTAAATACATTAAATAAAAATTAAATAAAATTATATTCTGGAACAGGATGAAGTAACTGCACTCAAGTTCTAATTTATCTTTTAAACAGCATTTGGGTTGAGAAAAAATGTAAAAAAAAAACTATTTAAAAAGTCCTTTTTCCCTCCAAAACCAGCTGTGAGGAAACAGCTCTCCAGGGGCCGTTTCTAAACACATTTAATTTTGGAGGTTAAAGCCACCATCTCTCTATTTCCTGGTAATATGCGTTTAGGAAGGTGGTAGATCCCAGCTTCACAGCCACTCTTGTCCAGAATGATCACCAGGTGGATAGTGGGGGAAGGTGCAGTGGATTTCACCACGGGGCTTTAGAGGGCTGGCTCATATACACAAGTGCATTGTGGCACATGGGCTACTACATCCAGACCTGAGTCCTGGGTTATATATCCTTGACAGGAACTGAGCGTCTGAAAAGCCTGGGGATTTGCCAGCCTGCTTGGTTCTCAAATACCATTTCTAATGCCATTTAAATATTAAAAAAAAAAAAAGTAAAAGCAAAATACTGAACACATTAAGACTTGCAACCAAAATACAACTCCAGGATTTGTAAAAATCATATTATAAAAATAACAGGATTGAGTTAAAAATAACGTAAATGTCGATTAAAATGCACTTATCTCTCTCCTTTGCTCTGCTTCTGTCTCTTGCCCTCTGCACTGTCCTCCCAAATACATAAAAACACTCTATTTCTTTAGCCTGAATGTTCATTTTTCTCAAAATGCTGTCACTAGATTTATTTCCTCTTTTATTCCTTTAGAAAATAAACATCATAAGACTCACTGGTACTAGTGCCTTAATATTAAAATAATGGTGTATATTTCATAATAGTAAAGAAAGCCTAAGAATTGGCAGCTTTACAGGGAAGGAACTTTAAAACCACATTTTTCTTTCCATCTTTTGAAGATATTCATGCATTTCCCTCTTCCTGGCTGTAGTCCCTTTTACCCTGCTCAGAAGATTCTCTAAGCTGCCGGCTGACCCGGCCGTGTCAGGAGCACACGCTGTACTGCACACTTTGTTGTTGCTTTCTCTTCCCTGCATCAAGGAAATCGTTGTTCTTCTTTGATCCTTCTTGCAGCTGCATGACTTTTAGTTCCATCTGTTCTGTCTGTTGTTTAGAAAATCATATTTTTTTCCCCAGTTCCTGGCAAATAACCTTATTTTGATATTTCCCTCTTTATGCTGAATGCCCAGGCATACATTTTTCATAACTGCAGGGTGTGTTTAGTTCTCTAGGTTGTAATTTAAGGCCCAGCTAGAGGCTGAAGGGTGAAAACTTATGTTGTTGAGGGCAATTTATCTGTGTGACCCCCATTAATGTGACTGGAAGACAGGTGGCTAAATCCCAATACAGCTCATAAAAACATAAAACTGACTCTCCATTCCTCAAAAATAACACACTGGATGTATTATTAATTGTATAGTCCAATTTACAAGGAATAAAATACGAAATTGTTTAATTTTGGAGGTTGCTTTATCTGGGTTTAAAATTAAAAAGGCAATTTGCTGAAGATTAAATAAAAACACAACATCAAATCAACAGCAATACATCAAAAAAAAAATGCACCTAGGTAGCTTTAATGTTCCTGTAGACTTAGAAGTAAGAACTTCAGTATTTGTACTATTCAGGTTATTTGCCTGAATTTTGACAAATTCTTCTTGCAATGGGAGGAATTGGCATGCTGAAGACTACCAAGGACAAAAATATCCACGAACTTTTCTTTTGTTGTTGTTGTTTTCATTTACAGTGGCCAGTAAGGGAAGCTTCAAAGAATAAAAAATAGACTTTGCACTTCTGAGGTAGCTGGGTTTTTTATTGTCATTAATTATTGAGTCATCTATTTGCCATTTATGCTTTGCCCTACCTCTCACTCTTGCCATTATTTGTATCTCTTTATTATATCTCCTCAATTTTTCATCAACGTACGTCAAGTTTTCCTCCTCTATTTTGCATTCCAAGAATCTCATCTCTATACCAGATCATGGAGCTGTACGATCCTTTCCTAATTCAAATGTTATATGGAGACACATCATCAGAAGGAGTCTAGTGGCAACCAGGGGATGCAACAGGGTGTAAAATGACCTTTCAATGACACCACGTAGCATAACAAAGCCAAAACCACTTAAATTGGAAAGAAGAAGCCACGGAGAAAAGCAGGACAAGTAAGTACCAATAGAGTGGTTTGTTTCACTATGCAAGGGGTAAGCTTTCAAGTGTCGTGACCAGCTACAGAACATGTCTGTGTATCCAAATACTCAATAATTACCTTCTACTCAATAAGGACATGGAGTATTTGCTACACGGTCTCTATATCTTGCTGAAACAAGTAGCTTTTGCCACTTCTGTGTGGCATATGGCTTCTGCTGATTGTACTATCACCTGAACGCTTCACAACATATTTTCTGTTTTAATTTTTTGTGATGCTAAGCAAAACCACTGAGTTAGTCATCACCAGTGATGACCGACACTCCATCTGCAATGCAAATGCATGAGGATATCTATGAAAAAGAGCTTTTTCACAGCTTCATGAGCAAGCTAAGAAGCAACCGAACAACTGGAGACACACACTAACAGAAGGTATGGGCAGCAGCCAGGACAGCATCTCCAGGCACTCCATATGTGGACTCTGTTGCCTACAGCAAATAAACTTTTGAAGCCAGCAGTGGTAGGAAAGCTGACAGAACGAATTAAAAAGTGGCAGCGGGGAGCCAAATAGTGCTGTAACAGAGGTACCAGGGAACTCCCTGAACTCTGGGTACGACAGGCAGTAAGAGGGTTGCCAGTGACAGAGAAAAGCAGCAGTGGACAGGGACAGGGATACAAAAGGTCTTTCCAAGGTCAGAGGAGGCAGAAGTAGAGAACAACCGTAATTACTAACAACTGCTATTTGCAGAAAGCCATGGAGGAACAGCTTCCCTTGAGGGATGATGGAAATATAAATTCCTGCATGGAGGTAGGTCTGGAACAGAGGACAGACATGAGCGTATGGGGATGATTTACTGGAAATGTTCAGGAGCTGTCAAAGGACTGCCAGAAAATACATCAGAAAAGAAATCTCCAGAAGAGTGAATGACAAGTGGAAATGAGCCTCCAAGTGGACAAAATGGCGAGTTTGCTAAATTTTCCCAGAAATTTCTGAAATCCCATAGTGAGGTAACATTACTAATTTTCCAATAAAGGAAAACAAATGCTCTGAGCATGCTCCAGATTTGTATTAAAAAATGATAGAAAAGGTGCCCACATATGACAGCCACAAACCCTTCTGAAAAATTCCAGCAGCACACAACCAGCAACACGCCTTGCTGTGCATCAGAAATGGCTCCTTGCCTGTAGTTTTTCTATACGTCATTCTTAACACCACTGTCTATTTTCTCATGTTTTATTATTTACCCTTTGAAGTGCAAATTTCTTCTTCCGTTCTGAAAGTCTTGTCACACGTGTACAGACACTGCAAGATAAAGTGATAGCTTTCTACACAGTTCTATTATAAAAACTCGAACATCAGCCCAAATTACCTGTCATCAGCTGTTCAAGTCTTCTTTCCATTACTGACAAAACAAATGAACAGCTGCTTGCTCCACAAACCTGCGCACTGAAAAAAAAGGCACGCTAATAAAAAAGGCTGTAAACAGCAAGCAAAATATATATGTAAAAGTACTAGACATAATACCAAGTGGATTAAGGTTGCCTGCATTCATGGCTGAACAGAAGAGCCTCCTGTAAGATGCTATTTTATAAACCTGTCTCATTTATAAAAGTACTTCAGCAGCAGCTGCTGTATAAAGATGTAAAGTAACAACTTAATTCTTTGTGGCTATAAGCCTTTGGTGATTTTTTTTCTAAGTACTGGAGAAAAGGTAAAAGTATTCAGGAATCATGAAAATCATGCAGTCATTAAATACTAGCACCTGAGTTTCCATTTATTTAGGACTGTTTATAAATTTTTCAGAGATCATTAAGTTTTGGAAAAATGTCATTGTATTGTTTCATTTCTTTTTGTGGGTAATGTCATGAAGGAGAACAAAAATGTGCTCTGCACTTAAATTCCAGCCAATTTTTTTTATTTTTTTTTTTAAAATATCCTTCCCTTTCTGGTTTTCTATTTCCATTTTTATTTATTTATTTATTTATTTTATTTGTGAAAGAGGGAAGGGTAAAAAGAGAGAGAGGAAAAAAAAAAAAGAAAGAGAAAGTCGCAGATAAATAAAAACATATAAAAAAAAAAAATAGAGATATATTTTTCCAAAAATGTAAGAAAATTAAGTTGTAAATAAAGGAAAATATAAATTCTGGATCCAAAACCTAACTGAAATTATTTTAACCAAGTGGATGGGCGTGGGAGTGAAAATTCTACGTAATTATTTTTCTTTTTCCCTCTTTATCATCTCCCCCATTTTTCACCTTCCTTTTTGCCTTAGTTGATAATTTTTCCCAGGGCTCTTTGGAACTTGAAGCAACACTGATAAATGTACAATGCTTCTTTTCTACCATATGAAAACAGGTTTTGAAATTCATAGGTTTCAAAGCCAGAATGAATAATCGTGAGCATTCAGTCTGTTGCTCAGTGCATCCTGGGCCACAGAATCTCACCAGGAATTCAACCAACCTCATCTCTTTGCTTTGCATGGTAGCACATCATTTAGATATGAACTCACGGCAATGAGAAGCCTCTATATCCTGAGATAAGCTTTTACAGTCACTAGCTGTGACAGTCACACAGCTTCCTCCACACAGCTACCTCCACTGGAAATAATGGGCACTTTAATTTCTGCCTTATTTTGTGCTAGTTTAAGCTTTCAGCTGTCGGATGTTATGTTGGGGGGTTGTCCTTTTTCTTTCTTTTTTTTTCCCCTGGAAAATTAAAGAGCTTCCTACTGTCAAATACTTTTTTTTCAGTTGTAATCATAGGTTGCAACCTCTTAACCTTTGTGGACAAACAAAATTGATTGTACTTCTTTAGTCCCACAGTACAAAATATCTTTTCCAGACTCTACTCTCAGTAGATCTTTTCCAAACTATTTCCAGATTGTCAATATTCTTTCTATACTGCGTTGGGTTGACATCATCTAATTTCAGTTTCACTATCTTTCCCT